>NC_092116.1:22828001-22892808 GCF_045679555.1 Salvelinus alpinus
TGGCTTTCGAAGACCTTAGATAGGCAGGGCAGAATGGATATAGGTCTGTAACAGTTTGGGTCCAGGGTGTCTCCCCCTTTGAAGAGGGGGATGACCGCGGCAGCTTTCCAATCCTTGGGGATCTCGGATGATACGAAGGAGAGGTTGAACAGGCTGGTAATAGGGGGTGCGACAATGGCGGCGGACAGTTTCAGAAATAGGGGGTCCAGATTGTCAAGCCCAGCTGATTTGTATGGGTCCAGGTTTTCCAGCTCTTTCAGAACATCTGCTATCTGGATATGGGTAAAGGAGAAGCTGGGGAGGCTTGGGCGAGTAGCAGCGGGGGGGGCGGGGCTGTTGGCCAAGGTTGGAGTCGCCAGGAGGAAGGCATGGCCAGCCATTGAGAAATGTTTGTTGAAGTTTTCGATTATCACGGACTTATCAGTGGTGACCGTGTTACCTAGCCTCAGTGCAGTGGGCAGCTGGGAGGAGGTCCTCTTGTTTTCCATGGACTTTACAGTATCCCAGAACTTTTTGGAGTTAGAGCTACAGGATGCAAATTTCTGCTTGAAAAAGCTGGCCTTTGCTTTCCTGACTGACTGCGTGTATTGGTTCCTGACTTCCCTGAACAGTTGCATATCGCGGGGGCTCTTCGATGCTATTGCAGTTCGCCACAGGATGTTTTTGTGCTGGTCGAGGGCAGTCAGGTCTGGAGTGAACCAAGGGCTATATCTGTTCTTGGTTCTGCATTTTTTGAACGGAGCATGCTTGTCTAATATGGTGAGGAAGTAACTTTTAAAGAATGACCAGGCATCCTCAACTGACGGGATGAGGTCAATATCCTTCCAGGGTACCCGGGCCAGGTCGATTAGAAAGGCCTGCTCGCAGAAGTGTTTTAGGGAGCGTTTGACAGTGATGAGGGGTGGTCGTTTGACCGCGGACCCGTGGCGGATACAGGCAATGAGGCAGTGATCGCTGAGATCTTGATTGAAGACAGCAGAGGTGTATTTGGAGGGCAGGTTGGTCAGGATAATGTCTATTAGGGTGCCCATGTTTACGGATTTAGGGTTGTACCTGGTGGGTTCCTTGATGATTTGTGTGAGATTGAGGGCATCAAGCTTGGATTGTAGGACTGCCGGGGTGTTAAGCATATCCCAGTTTAGGTCACCTAACAGAACAAACTCTGAAGCTAGATGGGGAGCGATCAATTCACAGATGGTGTCCAGGGCACAGCTGGGAGCTGAGGCGGGTCGGTAGCAGGCGGCAACAGTGAGATACTTATTTCTGGAGAGATTACTTTTTAAAATTAGAAGTTCGAACTGTTTGGGCATAGACCTGGAAAGTATGACAGAACTTTGCAGGCTATCTCTGCAGTCGATTGCAACTCCTCCCCCTTTGGCAGTTCTATCTTGACGGAAAGTGTTATAGTTGGGTATGGAAATCCCAGAATTTTTGGTGGCCTTCCTAAGCCAGGATTCGGACACGGCAATGACATCAGGGTTGGCAGAGTGTGCTAAAGCGGTGAGTAAGGCAAACTTAGGGAGGAGGCTTCTGATGTTGACATGCATGAGGCCAAGGCTTTTTCGATCACAGAAGTCAACAAATGAGGGTGACTGGGGACATGCAGGGCCTGGGTTTACCTCCACATCACCCGAGGAACAGAGGAGTAGTAGGATGAGGGTGCGGCTAAAGGCTATCAAAACTGGTCGCCTAGAGCGTTGGGGACAAAGAATAAAAGGAGCAGATTTATGGGCGTGGTAGAATAGATTCTGGGCACAATGTGCAGACAGGGGTATGGTGGGGCACGGGTACAGCGGAGGCAAGCCCAGGCACTGGGTGATGATAAGAGAGGTTGTATCTCTGGACATGCTGGTCTCAATGGGTGAGGTCACCGCATGTGTGGGGGGTGGGACAAAGGAGGTATCAGAGGTACGGAGAGTGGAACTACGGGGTCCATTGCAAACCAAAACAATGATAATGATAACTAGCCTGAACAACAGTATGCAAGGCATATTGATATTTGAGAGAGACATACAATAAGGCATAAAGTGATTGCAGGTCTTGATTGGGAGAGCTAGCTAAAACAACAGGTAAGATAACAGCAGCAATAACAGGGTGCTAGTCTAACACAGCAACAACAGGTAAAAATGGCGACGACTAGGCAGAGAGGGTCGGATTAACTACACACAGATCCTGAGTTAAAGCACAGAGCCGACAGATAAAACACAAATAAACAGAATGGAGTACCGTGAATTAATGGACAGTCAAGCAGGCATCAGCTATGTAGCCAAGTGATCATAGTGTCCAGGGGGCAGCCGTAGATGGAGCAGGGAGGCCTCCACTAAGCTAGCATGCGGCGTTTAAAGTTAGTAGCCCGGGGGGTGGTCTGCTCAGACGGAGGGCGTCTGCTCAGACGGAAGCCGGTTGAGGGCACAGCGGGTGGGGTATTCGTCTGCAGACCAGACGTGGTCGTGTCGACAGAGAATCCAAGCCGGATGGCGATGGCGAAAGAGTGGTTGTGAATTGTAGAATTGTGTTTGCTAACTGGTGCTAGCTTCGTGGCAGTGGCGCTAGCTGCGCTAGCTGCAAGCTAGCTGTGAGGATCAGAAGTAGTGGCTCAGGGATTACGGCAGGAATCCGGCGTTGTTGTCGAGAGACAGTCCGATGCTGGTAAATTGGTGAGTAATATCCAGGCTAATAACAGGGCTGGTGTCTGTGCAGAAGGTAAAAGCTGCTAGCAGCGGCAAAAAATGGCTAAATTAGCTTGTAGCTGATTTAGACCAGTTGTGATGGATTGGCAGGGCTCTGTGTCGGCAAAAAAAGGTCCAGGCCAATTGGCAAAATATGTATTGTAGCACAAGAATTAGCCGGAGGACCTCTTCGGCTAGCCGGGAGATTGGCCTAGCTCGAGGCTAGCTCAAGGCTAACTGTTGCTTGCTTCGGGACAGAGACGTTAGCCAGGAGTAGCCACTCAGATTGCAGCTAGCTATCTGATCCGGTGTAAAGGTCCAGAGCTTGCGGTAGTAATCTGGAGATTTGGTAGAGAAAAAGCAGTCCGATATTCTCTGGGTTGATATCGCGCTGTGCAGACTGGCATGTATTGACCAAGCTGAGGCTGGCTGGTGTCCGAGTTAACGGTAAAGACCACTAGCAGTGACTAACTGATAACTAGCTAGTAGTTAGTTAGCTGGCTAGCTTCTGATGGGGGTTCCGGTTCTAAAGTATAAAAATAGCAGATCCGTACCACATTGGGTGTTGGGGGTTGCAGGAGAGTATATTCAGTCCGTAGATGGAAAGTGAGATTAAAATATAAACGGGAAAAAACTAGGAAAACGATTATTTACACGGGACAAGACAAAAACACACGTCCGACTGCTACGCCATCTTGGAATGGAGTCCTGTATAACTGATACAGTTGCTGACACACTGAGTACTACTACTAATTAACCCTTTACACTCAAACAAGATCAAAATGGCAGATTTGGTTACTGATAAGCACTAAATTGGAAGGCAGGGGCTGAACTGTAACATACTATACAAGTTCTTGGTCTCCGCTTTACAATTATTAATGGGATATACTTGACAGAAGTTTTATGCAGGAGCACCTCAGCAACAAGAAGATGCCCCTATTCTTCCAGCCATGTGGGTTACTTTTGCAGATTTGGTGTCTGTGTGAGAGGAATTGTGTAAATCAATAGGATGCAATGTGTTCTGAAAGATGAATTGAGGGGTTATGCCGTACCCCTTGTTCAAGATCCTGTTTATATAAAGCGATCTATAACGATGCGTAACTCAGAGGCCTTTACATTTACATGTCAGTCATTTAGCAGACGCTCTTATCCTGAGCGACTTACAGTAGTGATTGCATAAATGTTCATACTGGTCCCCCGTGGGAAACGCTTTAGGCTAGAAACAAGCTGTAAATGAGAAAGCTGGGATTTTAATGCATATAATTTTTACATGAAATTGATGAGGCAATCCTTCCATGCACTTACCAATATGTATATTTTGGTTTGTCTCCATGACATTCAGAAGCTGAGTTCTGACCTTAATTCAAGAATACTTTTTATTAAAACTTTGATTGGGAAGTAATCTAATCAGTGACTCGCTATCAATTGAGCTAATCACTTTCTGAGAAATATGTTTTAACTAAATTGATACTTGATGATACATGCAGGAACCAACCCTACGAACCAGTAAATGTAAACAGCACAAAGTCAAAAGTGTAAAGTTTGGATTCAGGTGATCTGTTGTGTTCTCACCTTTGTTCTGATAATTTCCCCATAATCCCCAAAGTGTCCCTTTCAATTGTTACCATGGTTATGCATACAGGATGTCCTGTGGTGGACAACTTGTTAGAGCTGTTGGTGAGTCATTGATGATAATCTGAACATTGTATTGCTATTACATTAAGATATAACAGGGGAACATAAATACATTCAATCAAATTCAAGAGTTTATTTAAAACTTTAAACACTTTCTCATGGTTGCTGTCTTGATGGATTTGTAAAGGATCGTGAGACACTACTTTTATATCCATCCAGTAATCGCTGTGTTTGTCGTTACATCATATATTAAGAATTTAACAATTAAAGGGACAACCTGGAGTTTGAACAACAAAGCGTTCACCTTCCCGCTGTTTTGGTAAACTGCTGAGGGATGGGACTGGAGAAATGTAGCTAGACATGAGTCTACAACTGAGCACATAGATAAGCGGTCCGACATGTTATTGCGCAAGACGCAACGCTATATTCCTTTCCATTATTCAGGATATTTAGAATGACAACAAAATGTTCTTTGTAGCAGGTTTGTAGATACTTGTTAACTTTTTGGCTTGTTTGTTGTTTTTTCTATTTGGTTTTTTGTTTTCTTGTATTTTCTTTTTCACATATAATTAAACTTTTTTAACAAGAAGTTTTAATATGACTTTGGAGGAGCATGGCCGGACGAACCATGTTTTAGGGCCCAGGCAAGGAACATTTTAAAGGCCTGCCTCTTGCCATTGGGGAGAAAATGTTGCCGTTTTCAAGCTAATTTCCTGCCATTCTACACATTTTGTCATTGGGCAGAGAAATGTTTTTAAATATTTTATATGCTTTCTATCTGGCCCGAACCCAGGCAGTACCTCCTGGGGGTCCTTGGACCCCACTTTGAGAACCCATGATCTAAGGACTGGATTTTTGTGGGGGGGTTTGAGTGAAATGTTTAGGAAGCTTTCTTAAATGTTTATATATATATATCCCCAGGGACTACAGTTGAAAACTAGCCAGCTGAAAAAATCTTGAACATTTACAGAAAAGTTCATTGATTTGCATTGATGTGCATTGTCCATCTCAAATAAATAAATACATTGATTCTGTTAGAAATTTGTCCCTGTCCATATAGGCCAATAACCTCAAGTGTAAAGTTAATCAATCATCTTATAATTCTGCATGTTGTTGACTAACTTCAATGAGTACATTTGATACTCCCTACCAAGATAAAATATACAATGGAAAATAGACATTACTCTTACCTTTGTCTGTTTGAAGAAGGTTCTATATTTTTGTGGGAATCACAGCCGAGTCTGGAAAGAAACGCATTATATCACATTTACACTTCAGAGAATCAATTACTTTAATCTGAAATCAGGTTCATCTGAAAGTACAACCTTTGTATTGTATACATTAAATGGTTTCTAATCGTAGGTTGCAAAATTATTACCTGTCTTGGTTCTTGAAATGCAATGGCTGACCCTTGATGATGTGTCCTTTTATAGTCAAATTTGAGTTGAGCCACCCACATTCAAACCGGTTCAGGTTGATGTTTTTCCCTATGTAGTTAGTCTCTATGCATCACTCTGTGCATCAGTCGGTTCCCAAGGTAAACTGGATGAACTGGACAGATTAGATGCCAGTGATGATTAAGATGTCATTGTTAACTTAAGTTACATTTCACTGTAAATGAAAATAAGTTGGGGGACCTCCCGAGTGGGGTGGTTTAATTAAATGGTGCTTTGTTTGTTTTTCCTGTAGACTGTGCAGCAGTATCACAGTAAATGTAGACTGTAGCAGTATCACAGTAAATGTAGACTGTGCAGCAGTATCACAGTAAATGTAGACTGTAGCAGTATCACAGTAAATGTAGACTGTAGCAGTATCACAGTAAATGTAGACTGTGCAGCAGTATCACAGTAAATGTAGACTGTAGCAGTATCACAGTAAATGTAGACTGTAGCAGTATGACAGTAAATGTAGACTGTAGCAGTATCACAGTAAATGTACACTGTAGCAGTATGACAGTAAATGTAGACTGTAGCAGTATCACAGTAAATGTAGACTGACTGTAGCGGTATCACAGTAAATGTTGACTGTAGCAGTATCACAGTAAATGTAGACTGTGCAGCAGTATCACAGTAAATGTAGACTGTGCAGCAGTATCACAGTAAATGTAGACTGTAGCAGTATCACAGTAAATGTAGACTGTAGCAGTATCACAGTAAATGTAGACTGTAGCAGTATGACAGTAAATGTAGACTGTAGCAGTATCACAGTAAATGTAGACTGTAGCAGTATCACAGTAAATGTAGACTGTAGCAGTATCACAGTAAATGTAGACTGTAGCAGTATCACAGTAAATGTAGACTGTGCAGCAGTATCACAGTAAATGTAGACTGTAGCAGTATGACAGTAAATGTAGACTGTAGCAGTATCACAGTAAATGTACACTGTAGCAGTATGACAGTAAATGTAGACTGTAGCAGTATCACAGTAAATGTAGACTGACTGTAGCGGTATCACAGTAAATGTAGACTGTAGCAGTATCACAGTAAATGTAGACTGTAGCAGTATCACAGTAAATGTAGACTGTAGCAGTATGACAGTAAATGTAGACTGTAGCAGTATGACAGTAAATGTAGACTGTGCAGCAGTATGACAGTAAATGTAGACTGTAGCAGTATCACAGTAAATGTAGACTGTAGCAGTATGACAGTAAATGTAGACTGTAGCAGTATGACAGTAAATGTAGACTGTGCAGCAGTATGACAGTAAATGTAGACTGTGCAGCAGTATGACAGTAAATGTAGACTGTAGCAGTATGACAGTAAATGTAGACTGTAGCAGTATGACAGTAAATGTAGACTGTAGCAGTATCACAGTAAATGTAGACTTTGGCGGTATCACAGTAAATGTAGACTGACTGTAGCGGTATCACAGTAAATGTAGACTGTAGCAGTATGACAGTAAATGTAGACTGTAGCAGTATTACAGTAAATGTAGACTGTAGCAGTATCACAGTAAATGTAGACTGTAGCAGTATGACAGTAAATGTAGACTGTGCAGCAGTATCACAGTAAATGTAGACTGTAGCAGTATGACAGTAAATGTAGACTGTAGCAGTATCACAGTAAATGTAGACTGTAGCAGTATCACAGTAAATGTAGACTGTAGCAGTATGACAGGACATGTCAACTGTGCAGCAGTATGACAGGACATGTAAACTGTGCAGCAGTATGACAGTAAATGTAGACTGTAGCAGTATCACAGTAAATGTAGACTGTAGCAGTATGACAGTAAATGTAGACTGTAGCAGTATGACAGTAAATGTAGAATGTAGCAGTATGACAGTAAATGTACACTGTAGCAGTATGACAGTAAATGTACACTGTAGCAGTATCACAGTAAATGTAGACTGTAGCAGTATGACAGGACATGTCAACTGTGCAGCAGTTTCACAGGAAATGTAAACTGTGCAGCAGTTTCACAGGAAATGTAAACTGTGCAGCAGTATGACAGGACATGTAAACTGTGCAGCAGTATCACAGGAAATGTAAACTGTGCAGCAGTATGACAGGACATGTAAACTGTGCAGCAGTATGACAGGACATGTAAACTGTGCAGCAGTATGACAGGAAATGTAAACAATGTAAATGTAAACAAACAAATTATTCTGCCATGTTGACAACAACTTTCAGATTTGGATTGAACACACAGATTTTAGACCTGAGGGGTTTACAACCAAACAGGATCATTTGGTTAGCCAGCTAATATGACTGAATATTTTTTATTCATTTTTTTTTTTTTTTAGAAAGATAAGCTTAAAATGGGCATGGTGTAATTAACTCAACAACCTTAAACACATATCTAAGTTTAGATTTCTTAATGAACCAGAAAAGCAATAGCTATATCTGGTGCTTTATCAAAGTTAACTGGCTAATTGATTGCGTCAGGTTACCACGCTAGGGGTGAGATTTCTTAGTTACACTTTCATTATTTGGTGTCAGATGTATATTTTAGTTTTCCAGGAAATGGTGTGACAGAAAGAACACTGCAGTACGTGCCAAATTCACATTCCCAACCCACCTCTCTGCAGGAGTAGATACTCAGCATTACATTCCTTCCACATAAATTGAAACTTATAAATCACAGTTATTGTGATGTAATAGGAATGTTTATTAAGCAATAAGGCACAAGAGGCTGTATCATGACTGCAGTCACAGGCAAATGGTGTTGTTCGGCCCCACGGGATTGTCAACCCATTTACCCGTGACTGTATTCCTGATAATTGCTTTTATAAAACCAACATATTCAAATAACAACGAATTAAGAGAGAGCTCTTACTCCACTAGCGCGTCGTGGAACACACCATCCAAGTCGCTCATTATTGTTCAGAGAACGCTTAGCCCCTCGTTGATTATCCTTTACATGTAGGGCCCTGAGTTTCCCTGACAACATGATCTGACCAGGGATAACTCTGTGCCCTAGTTATGGCCTACCCTGGCCCTTATGAATAAGTGAATATCAGTTGAAATACAGTAATGAATGAGTGAATATCCATTGTAATACAGCAGGTACATTCCAAGAGCAGACAATAAATACACTGAGGTATTTCTCAGGTTATTTAATTTATTCATATTCTATAAAATGTTCATACATTAACTTACATTCTTTGCCAGCTCTTTCTCAATGTTTTAACAGGTGAGTACATCAATGTGTAATGAATTGCTGTCACCCATTTGAATGGTCACTGCACAATGAAATGAAAACACCTAAAGCTTGTCTTCTATTGAGAAAAGACCAGAGGGGTATTCTGCAAAGCAGGATACACTTGGAATGGACATGGTCTAATTGACTCAACAACCCAAAACATATATTGATGTTTAGATTTCTTAAATGTACCTGAAAATCAGTCTTTATTTTGGTTGTTTTTCAAAGTTGGCTGACTAACTCATTGGTGCTGCTTTGGTTCGTCAAAAGAATACAGTCTTGAAATAAAATACTTCACAAAACCATGTTCATTACTTAAAATGAACAGGAAACAAACTGCATATCAACTGATACATGTTGAAAGGAATAATGTTGTTTCTACAGATATTCAAATACCGTAAAACTTCAATGAATCGCCCCAGCGTTTATTTGCTTAAATCACTGAACACAACAGGCACTATTTCAGCCAGGCGTCTAGATCCTTAACGCACACAGCTTTTACTCATCCACATCTTGTGGTATATCTTGACAGTATGATTTTATTTAACATGTTTCTTTAACAATGCGCTGTACAAAAAGGTGATTAGTAAAAACAAAGTTTAGTAAGCAATGCGTAAATAGTGTTCTTTTTTTAAAGCAAATTGTTGAAGAAAAAAAATGTCACACTGCCAGATTGTAATGAGTTTAAGGGATTTTTTCTCACAGATGTGTACTCATTTGCATTGTGAAAATGTCTCCCACTGAGTCACAAAAAAAACATTCCACATAAGAAACATGTATCATCTCCAATAATCCGAAGTCCGATACTTCTTTTCGTATGTTCATTAAAGTTATTATTCTGTATACCTTCTCTGACAGAATAAATAAATGTACCGGGAAAGAAGTACCTTATGTGGAAAGCTCTGGAGTTTTGACAATACTTTCACCTCACACAGAGTAAGAATCTTGTTCTGTCCAGGGATGACCTCAACAACATACTTACCCTCCATCTCATTACACTGAAAGGTATTGGTCTCTCCTGCTGGGATGGTGGTGATGACAGCACAACTGAAACAGAGAGAGAGAAAAAGATAGGGAGGGGGGGGGGGCGTGGAGGGAGAGAGTGGGGGGGGGGGGAGGGTGGTGAGGGAAGAGAGAGGGGGGGGTGGGAGAGTGGTGAGACGAAAGGGATGGAGTGGGAGAGAGAGAGGGGGGTGGTGGGAGAGTGCGAGGGACATGATTGTTTTCAACTCTAGAGACAGCAGGAGCGGTAGAGATACTCTGAATGATCGGCTATGAAAAGCCAACTGACATTTACTCCTGAGGTGCTGACCTGTTGCACCCTCGACAACCACTATGATTATTATTATTTGACCCTGCTGGTCATCTATGAACATTTGAGCATCTTGGCCATGTTCTGTTATAATCTCCACCCGGCACAGCCAGAAGAGGACTGGCCACCCCTCATAGCCTGGTTCCTCTCTAGGTTTCTTCCTAGTTTCTGGCCTTTCTAGGGAGTTTTTCCTAGCCACCGTGCATCTACACCTGCGTTGCTTGCTGTTTGGGGTTTTAGGCTGGGTTTCTGTACAGCACTTTGAGACATCAGCTGATGTAAGAAGGACTTTATAGATATTATACAGTGTGTTGCTATAGTGAAAATGCCTCTTCACGCCAGGAAGACTGAACATATCAACATATTTAATGAATCATAGTTTTTATTGAATCACATCACTTTACAATCAATCAGATTACAGTATAATGTTATTTATTCTATTTCACTACTCACCTGGGGTTCCTGATGCCATTGTTCTCCAGTGAGTTACCGATGCGGATCTCAGCACCATCAAGCCTCTCAGCACTATCTCCTCTGTTGGTGATGGTGACAGCTGTCACTCTGTACACATACAGCAGGTCCACTCTCCACCAGGGGTTGGTCTGCTGTTCAGTGTGGGTGCAGGATCTTTTGTAATAGTCTGATTCTCTGTTGATGACTGGCTGGCCATTCCTTTCAACGCTACATTTACTTCCCGGGACATAGAGAAGAATGTTTTAGTACAGAAATTACATCTTCATCATCTTACAGTTTATGCATTTGACATGTTTAGAACATGGGGGATATTAGTGGTGGGAGGATTATTGGAGGGGAGAGAGGTGGATGTTGGAGAAGAGGGGAGAGAAGAGAGGGGGGATATTAGTGGTAGGAGGGGGAGTGGAGGGGACAGGGTTGGATGTTGGAGAAGAGAGGGGGGATAGTAGTGGTTGGAGGGGTGGAGGAAAGAGGGGTTTATGGGTCTGAAATAAGAGGTTAAGAGTTCAGTTAATATTGCAATCTCTATATAATACATAAATACAACATTAAAAGTGTGACTGCAGAAGCAAGTCACACTAATAAGAATGTGACAGAAATCTGTCACACCAGCCTTCGCTTTGGCTCCCCCTCCAGTCCAGCTCAGGTGTTCGGCGTCGCTGGCCTATCTTTCTGCCGAAACTACTGCTGGCAAACGCCCTTCACTCATCAACCCTGGACTTGTCTTGTCATGTCATCATTACACACACCTGTTTCCAATCCTCACTCTATAACTGTACATATACTCCCTCTGCCATTTGTCTTTGTCGGTCATTGTAAATTTTACTTGTTTTACTGAGAGGAATCGCTCCTACAATTTCCTGAGTACTTTATATTTTGCACTTTGAGTTTGCCCTGTGCCTTTTGTGTATGAAGATATATTTTGAGCACAACACTGTTTTGGTTTCGTCCCGCTTTGATCTATGGTGCTGAAATAAATTCAGTAGGTAAAAACCTGCAACTGGCTCCTGCCTACTACTCTCTACACCAGTGACAGAATGTCCATCCCAAGAAAACAGGAAGCAGCAGGACATCCCGACCTCTCCGCTGTAGGAGCGAAGCTCCGCCACCACATCTCGTGCCTCGGGACTGCCATGGACGAGGTGCTCCGGGCCGTACGCCAACTGCAGGCTACACCACCACCTTCCCAGCTCCCTGCGTTCGTACCAGCCACCCCACCATCATCTACATCACCCGGTCCAATCAGCAATGTCCACCTCCCCCTCCCAGAACGGTTTGATGGGACCCCAGCTCATTGCTTCTCCTGCAGAGTGACCTTTCTGTCTTTTTTTTGTGATTGTTTTTGTGTCTGTCTGCTTTATTAAAAATGCATTTACCTATTTGCACGGTAACCCTCAGAAAGAGTAGGAAAGTCCCTGTAAAGCCACAATAAGCATATGAATGATTAGTCATAATTAATAATAGTTATGTGAATGATTAATCATAATTAATCATATGAATGTGAATGATTAGTCATAATTAATCATATTAATGTGAATGCAGTATATGACAAGTTGTGTAACGTGTTATAGGGTAATTTTAGATGGAAGGGTTGGGGTCAATTCAATTTCAGTCATTCAGGAAGCACACTGAAATTCCAATTTCTCTGTTAAACTATGAGTGGTTGTTTTGGACCTTGTACAGAGCCCGGTGAGTTAATCAGAAAATAGAAAGTGACACATCATTTGAAACCTACAGGCCTTGTCTTTTTGGAAATGGAACTAAAATCTTACAATGTCATAAGAATCTCTCAGAGTTTAACAGGTTAATTGGAATGTGGTTTACATTCTGATTTGACAGGAACTGAAATAGAATTGACCCGAACCCTTGTAGGTATTTAGTTCTCACCAGAGACAGGGACAGCTCTCCTACTCCACTCCATGGATCTGAGGTGTAGCAACATATTCATCAGTCAATATGAATTAATAACATTAAACATTTCCCCCTTTTAATTATCAGTTAATATGATCTATTTCTGGACATCAACACCTGCCATGTATAGGATGTGGATATACTATTCTTTTCCATTTCAGCATTTCCATGTCACAACAACAATAACCTTTCATTAATGTGATAATATCCCATTTTCTTTACTTGTATATAATCATCATTCTTTATTGTAGTATTAGCCAAGGTTTTGAACAATAAAACAGTATATTCAAACATAAGATTAACATACCTGTATTGACAAGGCTATCCTGTCCTTTACTGAATCCCTCGCTCCTCTCCTCTGTCTCGGTGTGCGTGATGGATTCTTCTTACTCTCTTTTCTCTCTCTCTGTCTGGCAAACATGCAAACCTGGGACATGTTCATTAGGGCGCACAAACAAACATTTGTGTTTGTGATTGGATAAGATCAGGTAGTCCCTCACTCCTTGTTTCAATCTGTTTTCTTCAGTTTGGTGCCTTTATGAACACAACCCTCTATTAGCCAAACATGGGGAGGTTAAGGTGAGATGTATTTGGTTAGCAGTGAGCTGTAGCTCAGCACCCTGTGTGTGTGTGTTTGCGTGTGTGTGTGTGTGTGTATGTGTTTGCGTGTGTGTGTGTATATGTGTCTGTGTGGTGTTGTTTGTCGGGAAACTGTTATTGGGCGAGGGGTCTATACTCAAGACAATTATTAGCTAATTACGCTCTTTTAGTATTTCATACATTTGAGGATTACATTGATCATTTGTTGTGTCTAAATCCAGTGTCATTTGTTGTTACTGTAACTAATTGAAGGGAAATAACATTGTGAGCATAATTATTAATCATGTCACTTTAGTAAATTAAAGTTAAGAACAAATTCTTGTTTACAATGACAGCCTACCCTAGCCGAATCTATTTATAAAAATATTTAAAAAATGAAGATATGAATAGTCAAAAGATTTAAATGAATAGAGTTAACTAATTCAAAGAACAAAAAAATTAATAATATAATATAGGCGTAAATGCTCAAGCTAAATGCTCATCTGCTCAGACTAACAGCCTCACCTGTTGTTCCTGTCTGTCATGTTCTGACCTTTATTTCCTTTGTTTTGTCTTTATTTAGTATGGTCAGGGCGTGAGTTGGGGTGGGCTGTCTATGTGTGTTTTTCTATGTTGGGGTTTTGAGTTCAGCCTGGTATGGTTCTCAATCAGAGGCAGCTGTCAATCGTTGTCCCTGATTGAGAATCATACTTAGGTAGCCTGGGTTTCACTTGTGGTTTGTGGGTGTTTGTTTCCGTGTGAGTGTTTGTTGCCACACGGTACTGTTTCGGTTTCGTTCATGTTCACATTTATTGTTTTGTATTTCATAGTGTTCAGTTTATGTTTTAAAATAAACGTTATGGACACTTACCACGCTGCGCATTGGTCCTCCGATCCATTGGTCCAAACTTCTCCTCCTCAGTAGAGGAGGAGGACAGCCGTTACACTGTCAATCAGACACGCAGTGTCAGCCAATGAACCAAAGATGTGTGAGGGAGGGCCGAGCCAACTCACTCACAGTCACACACTTAGCAGCCGAGGAGAGAGAGGAAGGACAGCTGTGAAAACAACAGCTGGAAAATGAGTCGGAAGCACAGTAGCATTTGGATGCATTTTAATAATGTAGACAATGTTAGAGCACAGTGTAGAATTTGCCAAAACAAAATCTCATATTAAGCCGGTTCTACACACAACCTACACCGGCATATGCGAACTGTGCACCCAACTGTGAAGCTAGCTGTAGCGGAGCTTCGAGAAACTAGCGGGCCTGCTAGTGATAGTGGTGGAGCCAGCACCTCCACACGTGGAGATGTATCCACTCAGTCAAGTAGGCCTACTCCACGACCCACAGCAACGCAGTCTTCTATGAACCAGTTTATGCCAAAGTCTATGTCTGTAGCAAAACAAGGCCAAATTGAAATTGCATTGGCTAAAATGATTTCCACCAATTTCCAGCCATTTTTGATCGTGGAGGACAGAGGTTTTAGAAATTATAGCAATAGTCTAAATCCAATGTACACAATTCCAAGCAGGAAAACCCTTTTAAAATCGCTTATTCCACAACTGTATGAGAGCTCACAGGCTATAGTGCGGGAAAGAGTCCAAAAAGCTACTGCAGTTTGCCTTACCTCTGACTGCTGGACATCAAGAGTAACCACTTCTTACATGTTGGTTACATGTCACTTCATCAAAGACTTTTCAATGTCTAGCTGTCTTCTGGACTGCTTTGAGTTCAGCGACAGACACACCTCAGAGAACTTGTCAGAGGAACTGTTGAGAGTGGCCAGAGAATGGCAAGTAGATGGAAAAGTGGTCTGTTGTGTTAGCGACAATGCAGCTAACATAACCAAAGCCATGAAAATGTTAAAACGGACCCATCATCCATGTCTTGCCCACACAATCAACCTGATTGTAAGAGATGCTCTGAAGGTGACGAAGCCCACTGTGGACAAAGTGAAATCAGCTGTGGAATACTTCCACAGGAGCACAGTAGGTGCTGAAAAACTAAAGTCTACACAACGCCAGATGGGGATGCCTGAGCTGAGGTCTAAACAAGACTGCACAACAAGGTGGAATTCAACATTTTATATGTTGAAACGGTTTCTTGAGTCAAAGGATGCCACCATCTCTACCCTGACCATTGTCAATGCACCTGTTGATGCTCTGACCCAAGAGGAATGGGAGGTGGTGGAGGAGGTGTACAGAGTCCTGGAACCCTTTGAGCAGGTCACTGTGGAGATCAGTGGAGAGAGGTACAGTAAGCAGTTATTACTACATCATTATTTAATCCAGTATTATATATGTATATGAGCAGTAGATGTGGTATCAGTAGACAAAACATGAACCTGAATTAATAAGTTACTCTTTTCAGCTATGTGACAGCCTCACAAATGATACTCCTGTGTAAGGGTCTGCAGCGAATCACAGCCAGCCGCCAGAGAGAAGCAAATGTAACCACAGGACATGTGACAGAGTTGATGGACACCCTATGTTCGTCAATGGACAGAAAGTTCCACTGAATGGAATATAATCACGTGCTATCAGAAACTGCTGCACTTGACCCCAGGTGTAAGAAGTTAGCCTTCAGTGATGCCAGAGCGATTGATGAGGCTCTTCAAAGAATAACCTCAGCAGCAGGGAGGGACAGCCCCAGCAGTCAGCTGGCTCAGGCAACAGGGCAACAGGAAGAAGAGGGATCAGATGGAGCAGAAGCACCAGCAGTAGTGCCACAAACGTCTGCTGTTTGGATGCTGTTTGACGAGAGAGCAACTGGGGATGCAGCACGAAGGAATCCCTCAGCAGACGCCATAATGGAGTTCCGATCCTATTTGGAGGAGCCCCTCCACGCGATAAATTGATTCATGCCAACTGCTGGCCACAAATGAAAATCAGCCAGGCTCTTTTACGCCCTCTTCCAAATGGTAGCTATAAATGCAGAGGTGGCGCACAGTGCAACAATATGATGAAGTGTGAATATTTCTGCCACCTACATACAGGAAAACGGTTCCAAATAAATGACATTATTATGTGCTCCACCACCCATGTTATAAAGTAGACGACACACGTCAAACGTTTGATTTATGACCCTATGTCCGGATGACATGTGCATGCCCATATTTGGGCATCCGGTCAGGACATCCTGGCGGGAAGTTATCACGTGGTTATGCCCATATATGGCCATCCTGTTCCTGTTCTCACACCTTAGAGTGTTAATTTATGCATATAGTGCGTCTATTCCTTTGAAGCTGTCACGCTTTAGTTGGTGTTTATTTAACAAGATAGTGCATCTGTATATGTTAAAGCATGTGTAGGCATTTGATCTACCCTGGAGTGTGTGTGTGTGAGTGTGTGTGTGTGTGTGTGTGTGTGTGTGTGTGTGTGTGTGTGTGTGTGTGTGTGTGTGTGTGTGTGTGTGTGTGTGTGTGTGTGTGTGTGTGTGTGTGTGTGTGTGTGTGTGTGTGTGTGTGTCTCTGCAGGGTTGTTTGAAACAATGTTTTTTTATCTAAACAATTCAACAATAGGAGGGCATATATACATAACGATACCCAAACAACAGGTGATTTTCCTAGGTAGGGGATCAAAGGAGAGCTGCTCTCCAGTGTGGGGGCTGTCACAGTCAATCATGCCAGCCTCTTTTTGAAAGGCCTTTACTTATGACTTAAACAGATTCATTTTCTACCCAGCTTATTAATTAATGCTGTGTGATAAATCAGGTGTTTCTTGGTGGGCTTAAACAAATCTACTGTGAAACAAAACTGTCGACAGGCATTGTAGCATTTGGCTTGTCATTTTTCTTCACTGTCCAAATACATACTGAGGGGAGTGTATTTGTTTTTTAAAATATTTATATTGTATATGTTGTTGTCTGTAAATCCAGGGCATCTAGGTGACATGGTTGAGCATTTATCTTTTCAGAGGACTTCCTTGCTGGAAATTCCAAGCCAACTCCTGTATATCATTGACAAAATTCCAAGCTAAAATGTTGGGTTACTGTGCTGCTGGCTACTAACATTTACATGTAGAAGTAAAAGAAGGGATGATAAAATAACAATTCTATGCTCCTGTTATGTTTGTGTTTTTCTTTTAAACACAGAAATAAAACAAAGCCTAAATGCCATCATGCCCTTTCCCCTAAAATAATCTTCAAATCCCCCCCATTCTCCATCCCAGCTCCTCACTCTTCAGGTCTCTGATTTAGCAGATACTTCTCCAGGATCTTAAAGAGAATATCTTTGATGCCGCTTGCTTCCAGAGGTCCTATGCAGAGTTCCCTCATCTGATCGTATCTGGTGTTTTTGGCCAGGACTTCACTGTAGCCCTCGTCAGTGAAGACTCTTTTGGCCAGGAGCTCATCCAGATGGGCTTCACCTGGCTCACTCTGGATCAGGGCTGCCTGGTGGTGGTCCACAGAGTTCTGGCCTAAGATAAAGATGGTGAAAGGCACAAGCACAACTTTTAAATACGATTAAATACATCTGAATATACCGTATATTATGTTTAATAAGTTTGGATGCAAAATAAGAACAATAACAAAAACTAAGCTGATTTAGTTTAGGATATTCTAATGTTTACAGGACTTACTTTGTAAATAGCAAGTGGTACTCGTTGTGTAATCAACTGAAAAGGAAACAGATACAATTACTATTCCTATTACATATGACTTGAATGACCTTAAACTCACATTAAAATTATATCTGGGGACATGTACTGTATACAAATCACTGGATAATATTCTTCTAACCTTTCCATATTGTATGGGCCCATGTGATTTCCCCTTTCAGTTTAGGGATTAGTTCCATTCTGAAGTAAAAATCTGCATCTTCTATAAACACCTCAAATAAATGTGTTAGATTGACATATCTCAGGACTATTTCCTGTTGTGTGTGTGTGTGAGAGAGAGAGAGAGAGAGAGAGACTATAAAACTGTAGCTTAAGACTGACATGGAGCCGACAGTTTCTTCCGACACAAGGTTATTTACATTTCTGATCATTTTTAGTTTATTCTGGATACATTGCTATCTTGTTTTGGATTTAATACATTTTCTATAGGACTTCAAACTGTACAGAAGGGTCAACATTAGAAGGGGAAAGGGGGATACCTAGTCAGTCGTACAACTGAATCCATTCAACTGAAATGGGTCTTCCACATTTAACCCAACCCCTCTGAATCAGTCAGGATGTTGTCTGACCGTTTGACCGATGGGTCTTCTCTGGTCTTTGTTTTAGAGTCCTTGTGTTGTGTGTTAAACCTGTTAATGTAGTATCAATTCACCTGTTAATGCAGTATCAAGTCACCTGTTAATGTAGTATCAAGTCACCTGTTAATGCAGTATCGATTAACCTGTTAATGTAGTATCAAGTCACCTGTTAATGCAGTATCGATTAACCTGTTAATGTAGTATCAAGTCACCTGTTAATGCAGTATCAATTCACCTGTTAATGTAGTATCAAGTCACCTGTTAATGCAGTATCAATTAACCTGTTAATGTAGTATCAATGAACCTGTTAATGTAGTATCAATGAACCTGTTAATGTAGTATCAAGTCACCTGTTAATGTAGTATCAAGTCACCTGTTAATGTAGTATCAAGTCACCTGTTAATGCAGTATCAATTAACCTGTTAATGTAGTATCAAGTCACCTGTTAATGTAGTATCAAGTCACCTGTTAATGTAGTATCAAGTCACCTGTTAATGCAGTATCAATTAACCTGTTAATGTAGTATCAAGTCACCTGTTAATGTAGTATCAAGTCACCTGTTAATGCAGTATCAATTAACCTGTTAATGTTGTATCAAGTCACCTGTTAATGTTGTATCAAGTCACCTGTTAATGCAGTATCAATTAACCTGTTAATGCAGTATCAATTAACCTGTTAATGCAGTATCAATTAACCTGTTAATGCAGTATCAATTAACCTGTTAATGTTGTATCAATTAACCTGTTAATGTAGTATCAAGTCACCTGTTAATGCAGTATCACATGGCATCAGATCTAAACGGAGCGTGAGGTGTGCTGCTGTCCTAGCCCAATAGATCTGCAAGTCACAGTGTACAGGAAACCATGAAAACCCTCATCCCTGTAGGTTAACTCCCTTCAGAAAGATGGATAGAGAATCTTGAGGTGGAAGTGGGTGAACTGATCTGCATTTTCTATGTACACACCACAGTGTTCTACATGTAGAACTCTCCCTTTCTCCTTAATGGAGGGATCATCACACGCAGGGACACAAATGCACAGATCAGTTTGACCTCTTAAATTCAACTTTGACGAGAAAAAGATGCCTCATGTTTGGGTTAGGAAATGTACAGTACCAGTCAAAAGTTTGGACACACCTACTCATTCAAGGGTTTTTCTTTATTTTAACTATATTGTACATTGTAGAATAATAGTGAAGACATCAACACTCTGAAATAACACATACGGAATTGTGTAGTAACCAAAATATTTTAAACAAATCAAAATACATTCTATATTTGAGATTCTTCAAACTAACCACCCTTTGCCTTGATGACAGCTTTGCACACTCTTGGCATTCTCTCAACCAGCTTCATGAGGTAGTCACCTGGAATGCATTTCAATTAACAGGTGTCCCTTGTTAAAAGTTATTTTGTGGAATTTCTTTCCTTTTTAATGCATTTGAGCCAGTCAGTTGTGTTTTGACAATGTAGGGATGATATACAGAAGATAGCCCTATTTGGTAAAAGACCAAGTTCATATTACATATGGCAAGAACAGCTCAAATAAGCGAAGATAAACGACAGTCCATCATTACTTTAAGACATGAAGGTCAGTCAATCCGGAAAATGTCAAGAACTTTGAACCTTTCTTCAAGTGCAGTCGCAAAAACCATCAAGCGCTATGATGAAGCTGGCTCTCATGAGAACCGCCACAGGAAAGGAAGACCCAGAGTTACCTCTGCTGCACAGGATACGTTTATTAGAGTTCACTGCACCTCAGATTGCAGCCCAAATAAATGCTTCACAGAGTTCAACAGACACATCTCAACATCAACTGTTCAGAGGAGACTGCGTGAATCAGGCCTTCATGGTCGAAGTGCTGCAAAGAAAGTACTACTAAAGGACACCAATAAGAAGAACAGACTTGCTGGGGCCAAGAAACACAAGCAATAGACATTAGACCTGTGGAAATCTGTTTTTGTGAGATTCAGAGTAGGTGAACTGACAATCTCATGTGTGGTTCCCACCATGAAGCATGGAGGAGATGTGATGGTGTCGGGGTGCTTTGCTGGTGACACTGTCAGGGATTTATTTAGAATTCCAGGCACACTTAACCAGCCTGGCTACCACAGCATTCTGCAGCAATACGCCATCCCATCTGGTTTGAGCTTATTGGGACTATCATTTGTTTTTCAACAGGACAATGACAAACACACCTCCAGGCTGTGTAAGGGCTTTTTGACCAAGAAGGAGAGTGATGGAGTGCTGCATCAGATGACCTGGCCTCCACAATCAGCCGACCTCAACCCAATCAATTGAGGTGGTTTGGGATGAGTTGGACTGCAGAGTGAAGAAAAAGCAGCCAACTAGTGCTCAGCATATGTGGGAACTCCTTCAATACTGTTGGAAAAGCATTCCTCATTAAGCTAGTTGAGAGAATGCCAAGAGTGTGCAAAGCTGTCATCAAGGCAAAGGGTGACTACTTTGAAGAATCTAAAATATATTTTGATTTGTTTAAAACATTTTGGTTACAACGATGTAGAAAATAGTAAAAATATAGAAAGCCCTTGCATGAGTAGGAGTGTCCAAACTTTTGACTGGTACTATATATTTACTTTTGAGTTTGTCAGTATGGGGTATACTGTAACGTAACGTAACAAAATGTGGAAAAAGTCAAGGGGTCTGAATACTTTCCAAAAGCACTGTATGTATACATTTCAGTCATTTAGCAGACCCTTTTCCAGAGCGATTTACAGTAAGTGAGTGCATACATTTTTTGTATTTGTCCACCATGGGAATTTAACCCAAAACCAAGTGCCATGCTCTACCAGCTGAGCCACAAGGGCTCAAATGTATATTCATTTTAGCACACTAACAAAATTGCATCATTTCAGTTTAGTCTCATTTAAATCAGGACAAAGCCACATCTGTAGGTAGGTATTTATTTCAATACATATTCTAAAACCTGTGTTGTGAAAATGTCACAAAAATTCACACATATCATTACTGTTTAAAAAGTTGTATTAGGCTTGTACATAAAGCTTTACAAAGTCATATCATCATATATGTATTTAAATCGCTGGTATTCCTTACCCTCATTGACTTGTCAATCATTTAGTAGCCAAAATAAAATAATTTAATTGTTCTTTTTATCATCGATTCTTTACACAGTATATTTTTGTATTTTCATAATATATTTGCTTTATATATTTTCTTGTCTGTAAATGATCCAGAGTATCTAGGTGAGATGGTTGAGCATTTATCTTCCAACCCAACTTTTACCAGACCCCCAAGCTCGCTCAAAATGTTATATCTTTGGCAAAGCCTCTAGGCTGAAACACTGGGTTGCTGTTCTGCTGGCTACTAATATTTACATGTGTAAAAATAAGAATGATAAAAGAATGATGCTATACTCCTCTTGATGTGTTTTCTTGTAAACACAAAGTAATAAAACAAAGCGTAACTGCCATTTATGCCTATTTTTCCCCTAAAACAAACTTCAAATGTACCCCATTCACCATTCCAGCTCCTCATTCACCCTTCAGGTCTTTGATTAGCAGTGGCTCCAACTCCTTCAGTATTTCATAGAAAATATATTTTGCTCTGATGTCACTTGCCCTCAAAGGTCCTGTGGAGAGCTCCCCCATCTGGTCTTGTGTGGTGCGTTCAGCCAGTACTGAACTTTAGCTCTTGTCAGTGATGAGTTTATCCAAGATGGGCTTCACCTAGTTCACTCTCTGGATCAGTTATGTCCGGTGGAAGTCCTCAAAGTGCTGGACTGAGGTCTGAGGTAAAGATTGGTCGCAGAACAACTGCATTTAAACACAATGACATCCACAAATGTAATACACTAAAAACGAAATTAAAAACATGATAAATGGTGCTGAAGCTTGGATGCTACTGAAGATTACTAGGGCCAAGTGAAGATAAAAAATAAATGAGCGGTAATAGGTGGTGGTACTTGGATTATTATATATTTTTTAAATTATTTACTTTTTTTTAAAATCGAGAATAGTCTAAATTCAATTTTGTAAATAAAGTGGCAATATTTCGACTATAAAGATTAAATATTTCAAAAACAAAGTGTCAATATTTAGAGAATAAAGTGGCAATATTTAGAGAATAGTCTAAATTAAATTCCATGAATAAAGTGGCAATATTTTGAGAATAAAGTATCAATATTTCAAGAATAAGGCGGCAGTAGTTTGAGAATAAAGTGGCAATATTTCGAGAATAGACTCCAAATGTAATTTTGAGAATAAAGTCAACATTTTGAGTATAAATTCAGTTACAATTCAAGGCTAAAGTAGGGGATTTGGTTAAGTGCATGTCTCCCTGGCTCCCTGTTGCTGTGTGCGCCACTGTTGAAATGCCTGCAGTTTGATGACCTGGTGAAGCTATACTTTAGAATTGAGTTTAGTAACAAGGAAATCCTTTCACTTTTCGCACATACTAACCATATTATTATAAGTAGACCTATTGGACCTGCAAGAGGTTGTGCCATAGATTATTTTCAGAAGAAGGAACAACACGAAATTGGATGAGGTATTTCATCCCAGTTTGTGTGTCTACATACATAGGTAGAGACAGTTGTGTGTGTATTCTGGTGTGTGTGTGTATGGGGGGGGGGGGGGGGGGGGGTGTCTAATACACTCGTTCAAACAGGCTTCACACACACACATTGTCAGCGTGGTCAGACTGCAAAGAGACATGGAGTTGCATCCATCAGTCCCTTTCATGGTGCTGTTCAAATTCGCTAGTGTTATCATCAATCTCCTGTGTATGCCAACACCGTGCATAGTATATTTTAGAGAGTAAGAGCTAGGCCAGCAGCCTATATGTCGAAACGATAGTTTAAAATAGCGTCACAGGCCTATAATTATTATCTTGTGAATGTAGGTCAAGGATTACGTAGAGAACGATTTCGCGTCCCTGTCGGAATCAAGGGCTGCCCCCTAAAACCATGTCAAGGAGCTTGCATAGCCACAATACTCTACAATGTGAACAAGTGGTAGTCTAAGTTAATAGCTGAGACAAATAGCCTATAGGCTACAACCAAGTCATGTCAGGTCAGTGATCA
Source organism: Salvelinus alpinus (assembly GCF_045679555.1). Lineage (NCBI taxonomy): Eukaryota > Metazoa > Chordata > Actinopteri > Salmoniformes > Salmonidae > Salvelinus > Salvelinus alpinus. The sequence continues at coordinate 22,851,481 of NC_092116.1, forward strand.
TTTCTTTATAGCCTATCATAATTTATATAATAGCCATATATTTAGATCAATGATTATTTCAAGAAAGGGAGAATCCATCCTTGAATCAAACAGCGCCTCAGATTAGCTGGTTTGCAGATGCAGTAGTGGTCCTTGAGTTGTCTTTCCTGGCTGCTCCCACAGACACTTGCGTAAAACTCCTGCTTCATTGTTCATTCATCCCGCAGCCGTTGAATAGGCCTATAATTTATGGTGATTTGCCAACTTTAATTTAAGATTAGCCTACATGTTAGGCTACTTAATCTAGTGTGCTGATATAGGTTTATAATTGAATGCAACATATCGGTGTTGTAGAGAATCGTGAACTTTGCTCTTCATAATGTATTTATTTCCTTACAGAGTCATAGCCGCGGAAGAGTGCTGGAGGTGTCGCAGCACCCCTGATGAATTGAAATACAGTTGCCAAAGTTATAGAATTACTGTTGTCTGTTCAGAAATAAATGTAATAATTCAGAATACTACACCAGGAGTAGGCCTATAATTCAGCCACAGAGGATCAATAGCTTATTTAAAATAAAGAGCCTAGCTGTGGATTGTGTGAAGCCCAATCACAAGGCATGCCTACAGTCGGGAAGCGCAGCAAATCTGCCAGTGAACAGCATGTAGCAAAAAAAGGCCTTTCGCAATATTTCAAATATAAAAAGTTGCAGGAAAGCACTGGTTGGAAAGCAAATTATTCTACTGAAAAGAGAAGACTAATTTGTCTGCAGGCTACCAAATATGTTATCAACTTCCAAATAGGCCAATTGAGCAACAGCTGCATTTATTGTAGCTGGGGATTTTAACAAAGCTATCTTGAGAACAAGGCTACCTAAATTCTATCAGCATATTGACTGCAGCACCCGCTCGGGCAATACACTGGATCACTGCTACTCTAACTTCTGGGATGCATACAAGGCCCAACCCCCGCCCTCCCTTCAGCAAACCCGACCACGACTCCATCTTGCTCTTATACCATCCTATAGGCAGAAACTCAAACAGGATATACTCGTGAGTAGAATCATTCAACGCTGGTCTGACCAATCGGATTCCACGCTTCAAGATTGTATTGATCACGGGACTGGGAAATGTTCCGGGAAGCCTCAGATAATAACATTGATTTATACGCAGTGTAGTTATTCCCTCCGCAAGGCAACAGCTGCAGCGATCAGTATAAGCTGCTCAGATAGCTGAAGCTTAAAGTTAGTGAGGGAGATATAAGTCTGCAACTTCAGAGATTTTTGCAATTCGTTCCAGTCATTGGCAGCAGAGAACTGGAAGGAAAGTTGTCCGAAGGAGGTGTTGGCTTTGGGGATGACCAGTGAGCTATACCTAATGGAGCGCATGCTACGGGTGGGTGCTGCTATGGTGACCAGTAAGCTGAGATTAGGCGGAGCTTTACCTAGCTTCTTGAGAATACAGGGGGTGCTGTTTTCGCATTAGCATAATTTGCTCTACAGATTAAACTGCCTCTTATTCAATTATTGCTCTTACTATATGCATATAATTAATACCATTGGATAGAAAACAACCTCTAGTTTCTAAAACCGTTTCAATTTTGTCTCTGAGTGATACAGAAGTCATTTGACAGCACTTTCCCTGACCAAGAAGTAGAATGCAAGAAGTCTATGCTCGCTTCAACGCTCTGCCTATATATGGTCATGACCCCTATGACCAGAAACACACTTCATTCGCCTTCCTCTGGGTGTCAAGAGGACGTCAGAGGAGAAATTTTTTGTTTATCTTGTTCTGACGTGAAATAAGACCTATTTCTTTGGCGTGACCGACAACTTCCGGTTCTCTGAATCGCGCGAGTTGGAGCTGCGATTGTCTACTGTTTTGCTGCCGTTATGGATGAAAACTATCTCTGTGTCGAATTTTGTTTGATACATGTGACCATATCATCGTAATGTATGTTTTTTCAATATACACTGCTCAAAAAAAAAAAGGGAACACTTAAACAACACAATGTAACTCCAAGTCAATCACACTTCTGTGAAATCAAACTGTCCACTTAGGAAGCAACACTGATCGACAATACATTTCACATGCTGTTGTGCAAATGGAATAGACAAAAGGTGGAAATTATAGGCAATTAGCAAGACACCCCCAATAAAGGAGTGATTCTGCAGGTGGTGACCACAGACCACTTCTCAGTTCCTATGCTTCCGGGCTGATGTTTTGGTCACTTTTGAATGCTGGCGGTGCTCTCACTCTAGTGGTAGCATGAGACGGCGTCTACAACCCCCACAAGTGGCTCAGGTAGTGCAGCTCATCCAGGATGGCACATCAATGCGAGCTGTGGCAAGAAGGTTTGCTGTGTCTGTCAGCGTAGTGTCCAGAGCATGGAGGTGCTACCAGGAGACAGGCCAGTACATCAGGAGATGTGGGGGAGGCCGTAGGAGGGCAACAACCCAGCAGCAGGACCGCTACCTCCGCCTTTGTGCAAGGAGAGCACTGCCAGAGCCCTGCAAAATGACCTCCAGCAGGCCACAAATGTGCATGTGTCAGCATATGGTCTCACAAGGGCTCTGAGGATCTCATCTCGGTACCTAATGGCAGTCAGGCTACCTCTGGCGAGCACATGGAGGGCTGTGCGGCCCCACAAAGAAATGCCACCCCACACCATGACTGACCCACCGCCAAACCGGTCATGCTGGAGGATGGTGCAGGCAGCAGAACGTTCTCCATGGCGTCTCCAGACTCTGTCACGTCTGTCACATGTGCTCATGTGCTCAGTGTGAACCTGCTCTCATCTGTGAAGAGCACAGGGCGCCAAAGGCGAATTTGCCAATATTGGTGTTCTCTGGCAAATGCCAAACGTCCTGCACGGTGTTGGGCTGTAAGCACAACCCCCACCTGTTGACGTCGGGCCCTCATACCACCCTCATGGAGTCTGTTTCTGACCGTTTGAGCAGACACATGCACATTTGTGGCCTGCTGGAGGTCATTTTGCAGGGCTCTGGTAGTGCTCCTCCTTGCACAAAGGCGGAGGTAGCGGTCCTGCTGCTGGGTTGTTGCCCTCCTACGGCCTCCTCCACGTCTCCTGATGTACTGGCCTGTCTCCTGGTAGCGCCTCCATGCTCTGGACACTACGCTGACAGACACAGCAAACCTTCTTGTCACAGCTCGCATTGATGTGACATCCTGGATGAGCTGCACTACCTGAGCCACTTGTGTGGGTTGTAGACTCCGTCTCATGCTACCACTAGAGTGAGAGCACCGCCAGCATTCAAAAGTGACCAAAACAGCAGCCAGGAAGCATAGGAACTGAGAAGTGGTCTGTGGTCACCACCTGCAGAATCACTCCTTTATTGGGGGTGTCTTGCTAATTGCCTATAATTTCCACCTTTTGTCTATTCCATTTGCACAACAGCATGTGAAATGTATTGTCAATCAGTGTTGCTTCCTAAGTGGACAGTTTGATTTCACAGAAGTGTGATAGACTTGGAGTTACATTGTGTTGTTTAAGTGTTCCCTTTATTTTTTTGAGCAGTGTAGTTTAATCAGATTATTTGAATTTTTTCGGGAGTTTTGCGGTGTTCCGTTCGCTGATTTTATTTTCGTTTGAGAGATCCGTGCCACTCGACCAGTACCTATGCTAAATTAAGTGGGAAAGGTAACATTCTGAACGGAACCAACGACTCATCTGGACAAAGGACAACTTGATCAACATTCTGATGAAAGATCAGCAAAGTAAGACCCAATTTACGATGTTATTTCATATATCTGTCGTGGTCGTGGGCGCCCAGCTGGTTCTGCCTGGCGCAGCTATGCTAATTTAGCGCTACATTTTGTTTTCGCTATAAAACATTTAATAAATCTGAAATATTGTTTGGATTCACCAGATGTTGGGCTTTCAATATCTGTACGCTGTGTATTTTTCTGAAATGTTTTAAGATGAGTAATTAGTTATATGACGTTGGTCTCTGTAATTGTTCTGGCTGCGTCGGCACTATTTCAGATTGCAGCTGCAATGTAGAACTGTGATTTATACCTGAAAAATGCAAATTTAAAAAAAAAAATCTATGCTATACCATAAATATGTTATCAGACTGTCATCTTATGAAGTTGTTTCTTGGTTAGTGGCTATATACATTTTTATTTAGTCGAATTAGTGATAGCTACTGACGCAGGAAAAAACTGTTGGGAGTAAAAAAATTGTGTCTTTTGCTAACGTGGTTAGCTAATAGATTTACATATTGTGTCTTCCCTGTAAAACATTTTAAAAATCTGAAATGGTGGCTTTATTCACAAGATCTGTGTCTTTCATCTGGTGTCTTGGACTTGTGATTTAATGATATTTAGATGCTACAATTTACTTGTGACGCTATGCTAGCTATGCTACTCAGTGGGGGAGGAGTGGGGGGTGCTACCGGATCAGGGTTGGTGACTCGTGAGAAGCTAGCAAAGACTTATGGATGACCTGGAGCCATTGGGTCTGGCGACGAATATGTAGCGAGGGCCAGCCGACAAGAGCATACAGGTCGCAGTGGTGGGTGGTATATGGGGCTTTGGTGACAAAACGGATGGCACTTTGATAGACTGCATCCAGTTTGCTGAGTAGAGTGTTGGAGGCTATTTTGTAAATTACATCGCCAAAGTCGAAGATCGGTAGGATAATCAGTTTTACGAGGGTATGTTTGGCAGCGTGAGTGAAGGAGACTTTGTTGCGAAATAGGAAGCCGATTCTGGATTTAATGTTGGATTGGAGATGTTTAATATGAGTCTGGAAGGAGAGTTAACAGTCTAGCCGGACACCTAGGTATTTGTACTTGTCCACATATTCTAAGTCACAACCGTCCAGAGTAGTGAATGAGCGATGATAATGCATGCAATGGTTGATTATAAAAGTAATTTTTTCATGTGTTCAGGTACCAGGTAACACCCCTTTCGCGTTCACTTTTTGTTCCATCACCTCCCATTTTGACAAATTATGCACAAAAATTACAAATTCTAAGAATACAGCTGCCAGCTGTGAAACTGGAGCAAAATGTAGGATTTTCCCACCATATTTGTTATTTTCATGAAAACTATTTAATATTCATGAATACAGAGCTCAGTCAATATAGGTAGTGGTAAAGTTGCATTTGTCAAACATTTATCTATTACTATTGCACGCTCTATGAATACTGTAACAAACATTAACTCACCATCACATTGGCATGTTGTTCAACTTCTCACAGGCCCTGGGGACAGACACATCAATCTGAAAATCATCCAAACCAAGCATTAACCTCAGTGATAATACAGTGGTCTTAATTTCCTGGTAGACAAAGCATTTTAAAATCAATGATATCACAAATATCATAACAATTATATTTAGTGCTAACAATGATCTCCTTTGAGAGGAGTAAAAAATGCTCCCAGCGCCACTGTCTCCCCTGTGTAGATTGGTGGGTTTGGACGTCCCGTGTCATTATATTGTGTATTAGCACATTAAAATATCAAGAACTTGAACATGAGTGAGAGAATATAGAGATACAAATTTGAAAAATAGAATTAGAACTGTACCGGTCTTTGATCAATTTGAAGTCCGGTACTTCCAACATTTTACGAGGATCCTCCTCTTTATTCCTATCTGAATGGGATGGGTAGTGGATGTCGTAGGCCACAGGACCTCTAATGGTGAAGCCAAGGTAGAAGCAGACGCCTCCGGACTTCCAAACTTTGCTTTGTTGGTCGGCAGAAACTTCAATCTCCTCGCCATCAACGCGTGCAAACACCCTGTGCTGTCTAACCACTCCATTGACTGGAAGAAGAAGATCCTGGACACTGGGTTTTCTCCACACCTCACCACTCTCCTCTACCAATAGTTTCTCTATTTTTGATCTATGAACCAGTCTGCTCAAACTCTCACCCTTTCCCAGGAAAATAAGGGGGAGAAGGTACCTTGAGCGAAGATGCTTCTTGTATGTGTTGTTGTAGGAGTCTTGCATCTCTTGAACACATTTGTTGAGGTCAATATTGAATGCCATTTTCTTATGCTCCTCGGGCCAAAACAGCAAAAGGACTAAGAAGTAAAACTCTGGGGTTTGGTTACCGAGATTAGCCACGAGATGTCTCTCCAGAATGCTTCTTAGGATTGGCAAAGGGGTAAGCATTGGAGATGCTGCTTCCACTTTGCTTAAGATGATGTTGGCAAGGATGAAGTTTTGGGACGCTTTGTTGTCACCATCTTTCGTGTTTTTTATTTTTTTATTTTCCCCCACAATGTTGTTATTCGGCGCAAGTGAGTTTTATCATAGCCCTTATCAAGACAGGAAAGCAGTCCAGGGAAAGTAATGGCCATTTCCTCTTTGAGCTTCTGGAGGGGTACATCTATTGCAGACTCTGAGTGTATAGGTGTGCATGTCCCCACGTATTTGCAGTAGCAGTTCTTGACATCAGTCTGAAAGTAATGTGGTTCGTCTTTTTTCATGCTGGGCTTGGAGTACGTTAAGTAACTGTCAAAAAACTCACATTTCCTCTCCACCTCATCCCTGAGGCTGATGATGAGTGGCTTGTACTTGAAGAGCTTTTTCTGTCCGATTGATATGAAGAAGGAGTCAGCGGATATTTCCATGGTAAGGACCTTTTGCCAGTTTTTGTCAAGAGAGACAAGTGAGTCAAAAACAATGTTGGCAACCTGTAGATATCCAAATAGTCCTCTGTTGTTATAGATGTGTGAGACTTTGTTAATACCATCGTATTGCATGTCTGCTCCCTGCTCATTTTCAGCAGCCCTTTCCTCATCTTTGAAAGCCTCAAAGGCCTTTTTTGATAGTTGCAAAATATCTTGTGCAGATATGGAACCCAGCTGTTCGGGAACCCTGAAGGAACTCTGCTCTACTTTCATCCTGCTCATCAAATGGTTCTTGTATACTTGCCCCAGTGTGTCAGCAACAAATGAATTGTTGGGATCTCTGTCTTTTGCTATTTTTGCCCACTTCTCCGCTTTAGAATAGTCTCTCTTCACAATGTAAAAGAAACGAGCAAGAGCTTGAGGAAAGAATGGGTTTTGCTTGAATTTCTTTGAAGCTAGTTGTAAAACAGATACACACTTGCTTTTGGAATCTGTGCCTTCAGTATGTTCAATATCTTGAATCAACCTGGAAAACTTGCCTTTCCTTTCTTCTCTCATTTCCCCTTTCGTTAACATGTCTTGTTTCCATTCTGCATTCTGCTTATCACCCACAGTGATTTCCCTCTTAGTTAGCATGTCTTTGATGACGGACATCAAATGTTGCTGCACCTCTTCTCTACAAAAGTCTGTCAGAAAGTTCCTTGCTGTATCACTCCTGGTCACACCTGCTGTAGCCAGTAACTCAACACACTGCTGTGCAATCAGTGGGTGAGCCATGCGGACATGTTTGTCTTGTCCCTGTTGTGAAGGGAATGTCACTATCAGATGAGTGAAAGGCTCCATTCGCTGCTCAAAGGAAGGACCTCCATAAATGGGATCTGGAGGACCAAGGAATGCCTGACATTGAGACTGCAGAAGGTGGGATCCAGGGACGTAGACATTCACCAGTGATAAGAATGCAAGAAGCTGGGATGTTTTAGGTCTTCTATTTTTCCTGACATCTAAAAAGGCACACGTTTCTTTAACATCATCTCCACTGAAATTGGATTGCATTATGTTAAAGCCATGAAACTGTTTGTGTTCATTAATGTAGCTTCTACTGATCTCAATCTGTTTCTCCTCAAACTGTTTTTTCTCTGCTTCAGAAAGTTCCGTCCTGAGAAAAACATTTCTTGAGTTGTTATGGTCCTCTTGTTTGATAACTGCCTTACGCACACAGTTTAAAATGATGACCACAGGCATGTGGGTTGTAATGTTTCGGTCTGTAATCTCTTTCATGATGGCATTCTGCAGATTCTTCTGAATAAACACATCTTCCAGCAGTAAGAGCACAGTGTTCTGCTGGCCTTGACCGCCTGCAGTGAAAAGGTGAATCACCTGCTTGGCGATAGCGGTGATGTCTGAGGTAGCACCTGTTAGAACAGCACATCTGAGCTTTTTACGCATATCCCAGAGCACCTGCTTTGCCAGAGTGGTTCCCCCGCTGCCTGGCTGATGCAGTAGATTCATGGTAGAAGTCAGGTCACCCTTACGCCGTTTCATAATATTTTCTATCAGCTCAGTGTACCCGTCTCTTTTGATAAAGGGGGTTGTATTATCAGGTGACGTTGCCCTTTCAGCCCAGTAGAAGTTAAGCCATTGAGGTGGGGCTCCTCTGTAAAAATCTACCTCTGTCTTCTTAGCTACTGCGGAGTCTATGTCCTCTTCTTCAAATGCATTTGCGTACAAAACATCCAGAAGTGAAATGGAATCCCTGATTTGACTTCCAACATAACTTTCACGACCATGGGCATTGGACAGTGATGAGCCCTTGTTGTGTGCCATCTTTGTTGTCTCCCGTCCCAAGCTTAACCAGTGTTCTGTATATTAGTTGTACTTCATGTGGTGGTATGGACTCTGAGAAAGGAGACAATAATGTTTCAGTAAGACTGTTGAAGGTCATTAATGGTTATAAACAAAAGGCTGATTACAGTATATATTTGACTTTGTTGGACTTTCATTTATATAGCTAATAGATTGTACATTGGTTGGATTTATCTACAGACATTGCATCCTGCTGATAAATACAACAGCATGCCTATGTGTTTTTTGCTTCTTGGTGCTACCCTCTGATATTTTTTTCAATCACATTTGTGCAATTTTCACTAGTATATGGTTTATTTTTAGCACATAAATCAATTGACTGAGTACAGTAAAGAAATGCACAAAGTCACTTGTTCCCTGCAACAAATCACTCAAACAAATTATAATAATATAGATATCAATATAAGTATCTGCTTTTCATAATGTTATAATGTTTTTCTTGTCTTTTGTTAACAATACATTTAACTATGACTTAATTAAACTGCTAAAAAACTGCTAACTACTGATCCAAAATTGTATTGTCTAGTTTACATATATAGTTTGAGAAATGCTGAATGCTGTAAACTTCTATATATTTTACATCATGAATATATCAACTGACATGAATTTACTTTGGAAGTAAAAAAAACGGTGGTATAGACTCTTTATAAACTTTATAAACACTTTACTTGACACCCACCCTGTCATAACACATTATGACAGGTCATAACCATGTCATAATACTGTATATCGTAACAGCTGAAATAACATGTCATAACCTGTGATAATATGGTCTTAACACTGTCATGATCCATATATTTACATCTGTTTTGGCATATATTGCGTTATTTCATGGCTGGTTATTTATTTTATTTTTTATTTTACCTTTAGACTAGGCAAGTCAGTTAAGAACAAATTCTTATTTTCAATGACGGCCTAGGAACAGTTGTTCAGGGGCAGAACGACAGATTTGTACCTTGTCAGCTCGGGGATCAGCTCACCGCTCTAACCACTAGGCTACGCTGCCGCCCCACCTACATAAGAGTGTCAAAACCCACATTTATTCAAATTAATTTTTTCCCTTCCAAGAAGTTTCCTTTCGTTTGAAATTTTGTTGTTGTTGTAAATGAATATTTTGCAGTCATTTTTTTTCTTCTATAATATTTGAAATTACTTGTAGAAACTACAGTTTAACACTGTCATGAAGCATTATGACCATTCTGTATACCTTTACTTGGACTAAGAAAATGCACTTTATCGCACTGTCAAGAAGCATTATGACCAACATAATCATACAAGCCAAATAGGCCTATCACTACATGCCCTTGTCAGTTATCAGTCAAAAAGAGGGTGTCTTGTCCTTCTCCTGAAATCTGTTCCTGCATTCATCCCAGTCATCAGCAACAGAGCATTGGGCTTGGTGCATGTCTGACATCAATGTGTGCACAATTACAATGATCATTTAATATGGTAAGAACATTTTATATAACATAATCATACTATTGACAAGTATGATATGGGGTAATGGAATGTTTTGCCTTGTGTGGTGGGTTTTGTTGGTTTGAAACTTACAGTATGTAGATGTCATAACCAACCATAAAATAAAACTCTCACCTTTCCATAGATTGGTCATATTAGTGTGTAGCCCAAACTGATCATACGGTACAGACAGAATTTGCCAGATTGGCGGTACCGAATTCAGGCGAGTCCCGTGGCGCTTCTGTGGGTCGTAGAACGAAGAACAGCATCGTGTTCGGGAGGGCTTCATCGTTGCATATAGGGGTCATAGTAGTTTGTAGGCCAAACCGTTCCAACACTACAAACATTTTCGTGAGATGACCGATTTCCGCCATGTCTAATGGTCGAAGGCTGACATCAGTCGATGCAGTGGATTGAGACCCAGTCCTTGCATTAAAACAGATATCTCTATCTTAAACAGAAAGATTTTTATGGGGATTTTGCTATTATGCTAATTAGATATCTACGGAGTGAGGACATTGTAAACTGCTGTAATGAGTCTAAATACAAAATCTGGAATAAATCTGTTCATAAGCTAAAAGATGGGGGCACTGAGGAGGGCGCGTGTCTTGACGGTTCCTGTCCGACTTTGCTTTTTTACAGCTATGTTTGTGTTAATTATTACTTAGTTTGCTCAGAATATTTGTGCAATAATTTCCTACGACCAACAAACACTTCTGGATCATGAATCGTAAGCTACTCACTTATCTCGCAGCCTCCCAGATCTGAAATACTACATTCACTACTTTGTTCCCCACACAGTGGGTTTACCTGTAGCTCCTGGCCGAGATTAACCTAAGGCAAAGTCGATGACGAAGAAGAGGAATGAAACAGGGATTCCAAGCTAGGCTGAAAAGACAGGCTACACTGCCTCGTCGTCCAGGGATCCTGATGGCTAATGTCCGATAGCTGGAAAATAAACTTTGTGAACTCAGATCAAGGCTTCCATCGCAGAGGGACATCAGAAAATGCTATGTATTTGTTTTTACAGAGACTTGGCTTATGGAAAATACACTGAACTCTGCTATTCAACCAGCTGGCTTCTCCATATTCTGAATTGATCAAACGGCGGCTTCTGTTTCTGCATCAAAATTTTTTGGTGTGCCGAAGTTGAAAACATTGCAGCTCCTGTTCACCCCTTCCAGATTGCCTGGATTAACGGAGATACTCGTACAATACTGAGAGCCCATACTGCATTCAGCAGAACAGACCCCAACGCGTACAAGGCAAGCAGATACGACCTCCACAAAACCATTAGGGATGCAAAAAGACAATACAGACTCGAACTTGAATTGATGTTCGAAAACTCAGACTCACGTGGCTTGTGGCAAGGACCACAGATTATCAGAAAATACAAAGGAAAATCCATCAGTTGTGGTGCCCACGAAACCTCCCTCCCAGATGAGCTCATCACATTCTATGCTCCCTTCAAGGCAGACAATACTGAGCCATCCAGGAAGTTTCTAGCTGCTCTGGACGACCAGGTACATTCGCTTTCCAAGGCTGATGTGACGAAAACTCTCAAAAGAGTGAATACTCACAAAGCCTCTGGCCCAGATGGCATCCCTGGCCGCGTCTTCAGAGTGTGGGCTGACCAGCTGGCGGGCATCTTCTCAGACATCTTCAATCTGTCCCAGGCTGTAGTCCCCCACCAGCTTCAAGGAGACCACCATCGTTCCAGTGCCCAGGAAAAACAAGTTGACATGCCCAAATGACTATTTCCCCGTCCCACTCACTTTGGTCATCATGAAGTGCTTCGAGGGGCTGGTCATGGCCCACATCAAGGCCAGCATGACAAGAACACTGGAAACAGTCCAATTTGCCAACAGATCCACAGAAGATGCCATTTTCATCGTTATTAACACAGCCATAACACAACTGGACAAGAGGAACACCTGTGTGAGAATGTTTAATTTATTTATTTTTATTTAACCTTTATTTAACTAATGCTGTTCATTTTACTAAAGTTCAGCATTCAAAGTTCAGCACTCAACACAACACCAACACAAGCTCAGAACCCTGGGTCCGGACACAACCCTCTGCAACTGGATCATTGACTTCCTGACGGGCAGACCACAGGCTGTGAGGGTTGGAAACAGCGCCTCCCCCACTCTGACTTTTAACACAGGGGTGTGTCCTCAGCCCTCTGCTGTACTCCCTGTTCAACCACAAATTTGTTGCTTTGCACGACACCAACTCCATCATCAAGTTTATTGACAACACCACGGTTGTAGGCCTGATAATCAACAACCAAGCGTCAGCCTATAGGAAGGAGGTAAGTGAACTGGTACTATGGTGTTATGACAACAACCTAACCCTCAAAGACAGCAAAACAAAGGAGTTGATTGTTGACTTTAGGAAGCAGAGGAGGGAACATGTCCTGATCCACATCAATGGCACTGTAGTAGAGAGAGTCACGAGTTTTAAATTCCTCAGCGTCCACATTATATACACATTGATATATTTCATCATCTGAACCAATGCCATTCGGTAAAATGATCATGTGGTTTTCATAATCGCACTCCTGTATTTCCTTAAACACAAATGTAAAGATGGTTGAAAACCAGGAAGTGAAACGTTTGTGTGCCAATATAAATACTCCAGCACTGGAGTGCTGTCCTATTTTTGTTCTTCGCTGCAGGGTTGTAGCCACTTATTACATTTTTTGTTTGTTTGTTGTTTTTTCTATTTGGTTGTTTGTTTTCTTGTATTTTCTTTTTCACATCTACTTTCTCCTTCTATTATTTTAACGGCCATCTTGGGCAGGGGTTCTCTAACCTTTTGGGTCCGGAGACCCTTTTTGTGATTTATCAGGAGCCCCTTCATATTCAGAACACAACTCGAGTGAGATAAAAAATAATATACAATGAGTTTTACTATGACTTCGACAGTGCATGGCCGGATGAACCATGTCTCGGAGCACAGACAAAGAACATTTTAAAGCCCTGCCTCTTGGCATTGGAGAGAAAGTGATGCCGTTTTCAAGCTAATTTCCTTCCATTCAACATATTTTATCATGGGGCAGAGAAAGAAATGTTTGAAATATTTTATATTTTAAGATCTGGTAGCAAATCCGTGGACCCAAATTTGAAAAGCCCTGATACAAGGACTGGAATTTTTGGGGAAGTTTATTGTGAAATGTTTAGGATGCTTTCCTCAATGTTTGTATCTATCTGCCCTGGGACTACAGATTAATATTAGCCAGCGGACAAAATCTGACACATTTACAGAAAAGTTAATTGATTTGCATTGTCCATGTCAAATAAATAAATACATTGATTCTGTTAGAAATTTGGCCCTGTCCATATAGGCCAATAACCTCAAGTGTAAAGTTAATCAATCATCTTATAATTCTGCATGTTGTTGACTAACTTCAATGAGTACATTTGATATTCCCTACCAAGATAAAATATACAATGGAAAATAGACATTACTCTTACCTTTGTCTGTTTGAAGAAGGTTCTATATTTTTGTGGGAATCACAGCCGAGTCTGGAAAGAAACGCATTATATCACATTTACACTTCAGAGAATCAATTACTTTAATCTGAAATCAGGTTCATCTGAAAGTACAACCTTTGTATTGTATACATTAAATGGTTTCTAATCGTAGGTTGCAAAATTATTACCTGTCTTGGTTCTTGAAATGCAATGGCTGACCCTTAATGATGTGTCCTTTTATAGTCAAATTTGAGTTGAGCCACCCACATTCAAACCGGTTCAGGTTGATGTTTTTCCCCTATGTAGTTAGTCTCTATGCATCAATCTGTGCATCAGTCGGTTCCCAAGGTAAACTGGATGAACTGGACAGATTAGATGCCAGTGATGATTAACATGTCATTGTTAACTTAAGTTACATTTCACTGTAAATGAAAATAAGTTGGGGGACCTCCCGAGTGGGGTGGTTTAATTAAATTGTGCTTTGTTTGTTTTTCCTGTAGACTGTGCAGCAGTATCACAGTAAATGTAGACTGTAGCAGTATCACAGTAAATGTAGACTGTGCAGCAGTATCACAGTAAATGTAGACTGTAGCAGTATCACAGTAAATGTAGACTGTAGCAGTATCACAGTAAATGTAGACTGTGCAGCAGTATCACAGTAAATGTAGACTGTAGCAGTATGACAGTAAATGTAGACTGTAGCAGTATCACAGTAAATGTACACTGTAGCAGTATGACAGTAAATGTAGACTGACTGTAGCGGTATCACAGTAAATGTTGACTGTAGCAGTATCACAGTAAATGTAGACTGTGCAGCAGTATCACAGTAAATGTAGACTGTGCAGCAGTATCACAGTAAATGTAGACTGTAGCAGTATCACAGTAAATGTAGACTGTAGCAGTATCACAGTAAATGTAGACTGTAGCAGTATCACAGTAAATGTAGACTGTGCAGCAGTATCACAGTAAATGTAGACTGTAGCAGTATGACAGTAAATGTAGACTGTAGCAGTATGACAGTAAATGTAGACTGTAGCAGTATGACAGTAAATGTAGACTGTAGCAGTATGACAGTAAATGTAGACTGTAGCAGTATGACAGTAAATGTAAACTGTAGCAGTATGACAGTAAATGTAAACTGTAGCAGTATGACAGTAAATGTAGACTGTAGCGGTATCACAGTAAATGTAGACTGACTGTAGCGGTATCACAGTAAATGTAGACTGTAGCAGTATGACAGTAAATGTAGACTGTAGCAGTATGACAGTAAATGTACACTGTAGCAGTATGACAGTAAATGTAGACTGTAGCAGTATCACAGTAAATGTAGACTGTAGCAGTATCACAGTAAATGTAGACTGTAGCAGTATGGCAGGACATGTCAACTGTGCAGCAGTATGACAGGACATGTAAGCTGTGCAGCAGTTTCACAGGAAATGTAAACTGTGCAGCAGTTTCACAGTAAATGTAAACTGTGCAGCAGTATGACAGGACATGTAAACTGTGCAGCAGTATGACAGGACATGTAAACTGTGCAGCAGTATGACAGGACATGTAAACTGTGCAGCAGTTTCACAGGAAATGTAAACTGTGCAGCAGTATGACAGGACATGTAAACTGTGCAGCAGTTTCACAGGAAATGTAAACTGTGCAGCAGTATGACACGGACATGTAAACTGTGCAGCAGTATGACAGGACATGTAAACTGTGCAGCAGTTTCACTGGAAATGTAGACTGTGCAGCAGTATGACAGGACATGTAAACTGTGCAGCAGTATGACAGGACATGTAAACTGTGCAGTAGTTTCACAGGACATGTAAACTGTGCAGCAGTATGACAGGAAATGTAGACTGTGCAGCAGTATGACAGGACATGTAAACTGTGTAGCAGTATCACAGGACATGTAAACTGTGCAGCAGTATGACAGGACATGTAAACTGTGCAGCAGTATGACAGGACATGTAAACTGTGCAGCAGTATGACAGGGCATGTAAACTGTGCAGCAGTATGACAGGAAATGTAAACAATGTAAATGTAAACAAACAAGTTATTCTGCCATGTTGACAACAACTGTCAGATTTGGATTGAACACACAGATTTTAGACCTGAGGGGTTTACCACCAAACAGGATCATTTGGTTAGCCAGCTAATATGACTGAATATTTTTTATTCTTTTTTTTTTTTTTTTTGAAAGATAAGCTTAAAATGGGCATGGTGTAATTAACTCAACAACCTTAAACACATATCTAAGTTTAGATTTCTTAATGAACCAGAAAAGCAATAGCTATATCTGGTGCTTTATCAAAGTTAACTGGCTAATTGATTGCGTCAGGTTACCACGCTAGGGGTGAGATTTCTTAGTTACACTTTCATTATTTGGTGTCAGATGTATATTTTAGTTTTCCAGGAAATGGTGTGACAGAAAGAACACTGCAGTACGTGCCAAATTCACATTCCCAACCCACCTCTCTGCAGGAGTAGATACTCAGCATTACATTCCTTCCACATAAATTGAAACTTATAAATCACAGTTATTGTGATGTAATAGGAATGTTTATTAAGCAATAAGGCACAAGAGGCTGTATCATGACTGCAGTCACAGGCAAATGGTGTTGTTCGGCCCCACGGGATTGTCAACCCATTTACCCGTGACTGTATTCCTGATAATTGCTTTTATAAAACCAACATATTCAAATAACAACGAATTAAGAGAGAGCTCTTACTCCACTAGCGCGTCGTGGAACACACCATCCAAGTCGCTCATTATTGTTCAGAGAACGCTTAGCCCCTCGTTGATTATCCTTTACATGTAGGGCCCTGAGTTTCCCTGACAACATGATCTGACCAGGGATAACTCTGTGCCCTAGTTATGGCCTACCCTGGCCCTTATGAATAAGTGAATATCAGTTGAAATACAGTAATGAATGAGTGAATATCCATTGTAATACAGCAGGTACATTCCAAGAGCAGACAATAAATACACTGAGGTATTTCTCAGGTTATTTAATTTATTCATATTCTATAAAATGTTCATACATTAACTTAACTTCTTACATTAACTTCTTTGCCAGCTCTTTCTCAATGTTTTAACAGGTGAGTACATCAATGTGTAATGAATTGCTGTCACCCATTTGAATGGTCACTGCACAATGAAATGAAAACACCTAAAGCTTGTCTTCTATTGAGAAAAGACCAGAGGGGTATTCTGCAAAGCAGGATCAATCAGTTAGCCACTAACTTCCCTAAATATTCAGATTCATTTATTTTTAGAAAGATACACTTGGAATGGACATGGTCTAATTGAGTCAACAACCCAAAACATATATTGATGTTTAGATTTCTTAAATGTACCTGAAAATCCGTCTTTATTTTGGTTGTTTTTCAAAGTTGGCTGGCTAACTCATTGGTGCTGCTTTGGTTCGTCAAAAGAATACAGTCTTGAAATAATATACTTAACAAAACCATGTTCATTACTTGAAATGAACAGGAAACAAACTGCATATCAACTGATACATGTTGAAAGGAATAATGTTGTTTCTACATACATTCAAATACTGTAAAACTTCAATGAATCACCCCAGAGTTTATTTGCTTAAATCACTGAACACAACAGGCACTTATCAGATACATGCTTCTATTTCAGCCAGGCGTCTAGTTCCTTAATGCATACAGGTTTTACTCATTTGCATAGTTCATTGTTTAATTCCAGCATTCTCTTCCAGCATTTTAATTCATTTCTTGCACTAATGTGTTACCATTTACACACTGTATCACACTTCTTTTATCTTGGTAGGCTTTTATAATAAAAATAATCCTTGACAGAAAGTTATTCTCCTCTTTGACTGTGCATTTAAGGCATTTCCTACGTTCACCACTAGAGGGCAATCAGATGCTTTCTGGGGGTCTGTACCCTCAAAGATGTTGACTGCTTTTGTGCTTGCCAGTTAGATAGCAGTTCTCAGCTGTTAGCAACCCATGGCTAGAAGTTGCTTACTGTCGATAAAAATGTATTATTGGCATAATTTTTTTGAGTCATTACTGAATTAAACAATTCGGAAACAATTCATGGTAGCATCGTAAACAATTAATTTATTTAATTAATTTCATTTGAAACAGGAGTTTATTTGCTGAAATGTGTGCCGTTGCCTGGCTATTAAAAAGGACAGGCGGCTATTTGAGACTCGCCGTTTAATTAAAGTTTTACGGTAGGTAGATTGGACTGTATTGATGACAATCTTAAAACTATTGTAAACTCAGTGCTGTTGCAGGATCAACCACTGTTAAAGTCAGATTTGCAGTTTCCATCAATGACTTTGCTTGGCCTACATCATAAATCCCAAAGGGAAGACTGAGGCCAGTCCTCTCAATGCCACGTTGAGAGGACTGCACACCGTAGCAATATGTTTTGCAACTGAAAATGTTTTGCAGGTTAGTTCAGGTGAGTCCCTCCCTATTGCGTCCATTTTGTTCCATTTGGTTCCTAGTGAATACACCTCAGATATACACATCCCCATCCCCCTGTACACACACACACACCTGAACCAACTTGTATTAAATGTAATTAGTAACTGTTAATTGGGCACTTTAACTGAATGAAATTTATTACTAGGCCTAGCTTCTGTCACAGCGGCAAATGCTTGTACTTCATGCATTGACAAGTTGTGTAACGTGTTATAGGGTAATGCTGATCATTACAGATCTCTGACTTTTAGATGGAAGGGTTGGGGTCAATTCAATTTCTGTAAATTCAGGAAGTTCACTGAAATTCAAATTAATTGTTAAACTCTGAGTGGTTGTTTTGGACTCTGTACAGAGCCCGGTGAGTTAATCAGAAAATAGAAAGTGACACATCGTTTGAAAGCTACAGGACTCGTCTTTTTTCAAATGGAACTAAAATCTTACTGCTGGCAATGTCATAAGAATCTCTTAGAGTTTAACTTAATTGGAATGTGATTTACTGTCTGATTTGACAGGAACTGAAATAGAATTGACCCTAAACCTTGTAGGTATTTAGTTCTCACCAGAGACAGGGACAGCTCTCCTACTCCACTCCATGGATCTGAGATGTAGCAACATATTCATCAGTCAATATGAATTAATAACATTAAACATTTCAACATTAGACATTACCACACATACCACAAACACAATCTTTAATTCATGTGATAATAACCAATTTCTTTACTTATATCATCATTATTTTTATATTAGCCAAGGTTATGAACAATAAAATAATATATCTTGTCCTCCGGTGACTTCTTCGCTCCTCTCAGTGTGTCAATGGTGTATTGGAGGCGAAGTCAGGTGCAGAAGAGCAGAGTATAATGAACAGGCACACTTTTATTATAGTTCCAAAAACGAGAGCACTACATAAATCAAACGCGCTCAAAAAACGGACCATAAAAGTAAAGCGCGTAAACTAATACCACATAACATGAAACAATTACACACAACACATGATGGGAACCAGAGGGTTAAATACAAGTAGATTGATTGGGGAAATGAAAACCAGGTGTGTATGGAAATAAGACTAATGGATATATGAAAAATGGAGCGGGATGGCTAGAAAGCCAGTGACATCGATCGCCGAAAGCCGCCCGAACAAGGAGAGGAGCCGACATCGGCGGAAGTCGTGACACAGTGTGTGTGATGGATCTTCTTCTCATTCTCTTATTATTCTCTCTGTCCGGACAACATGCAAACCTGGGTCATGTTCATTAGGGTACACAGCGATAAAATGTAGCAACCTTTTGCAAGGGGATAAAAAAAAAGTGTTTGTTATTGGATAAGATCAGGTCGTCACTCACTCACTGTTTCAATCTGTTTTCTTTCATTTGGTGCCTTGTGAATACAACCCTGTATTATCCATTCAATGGGAAGGTAAGGTGAGGTTTATTTGGTTAGCAGTGGTCCGTAGCCCACCATCCCGTGTGTGTGTGTGTGTTTGTATGTGTGTGGTGTTTCCCAGGGGGATTTGGTTAGCAGTCATCCATAGAACCTCATCTACTACCTGAGGTGAAATATGTAAACTGTGGTTTATTTAACAACATTGCTTTTACTCAGAATACATCTCACTTTGACGTCATAGTAGCGCAACACTGGCAACATCCTGCACTGCGGCCTCGTGCTTGGGTAGCCAGTGCCATGGTGTGTCTTTGTCCAGCAACCGGCGCAGAGGCTCACAGACTGCTGATAGGTGTGGCATGAACTTTGCAAGATAGTTTGCAAAGCCGATGAGACGCTGTACTCCTTTTGCATCAGACGAGTTTGACATGTCGAGGATCGCTCTGATCTTGTCTGGTTCCGGCTTCAGGCCTTTTGCCGAGAGAATGTGGCCATGGAAGGGGATGTCTTTCACCTTGAACTGCAGCTTCTTCAGGCCAAGACGAAGCTCAACTTCTCTAGGATATGTGGGACGCTAACGTCCCACTTGGCCAAAATCCAGAAAAAATGTAGCGCACCAAATTCAAATATATTACTATAAAAATCAATCTTTCATGAAATCACACATGAAAGACACCAAATTAAAGCTACACATGTTGTGAATCCAGCCAACATGTCTGATTTCTTAAAGGATTTACGGGGAAAGCACACCAAACAATTATCTTAGCTCAGTACATAGCCACAGAAAAACACAGCCATTTTCCCAGCAAAAGATAGTCACAAAAAGCAGAAATAGAGATAAAATGAATCACTAACCTTTAATGATCTTCATCAGATGACACTCATAGGACATCATGTTTCACAATACATTTATGTTTTGTTCGATAATGTGCATATTTATATCCACAAATCTCGGTTTACATTGGCGCCATGTTCAGAAATGCCTCCAAAATATCCGGAGTAATTGCAGAGAGCCACGTCAAATAACAGAAATACTCATCATAAACTTTGATGAAAGATACATGTTTTACACAGAATTAAAGATACACTTGTTCTTAATGCAACCGCTGTGTCAGATTTTTAAAAAACTTTACGTAAAAAGCACACCATGCAATAATCTGAGACGGCGCTCAGATTTAACAACATTTCTCCGCCATGTTGGAGTCAACAGAAATACGAAATTACATCATAAATATTCCCTTACCTTTGATTATCTTCATCAGAATGCACTGCCAGGAATCCTAGTTCCACAATAAATCGTTGTTTTGTTCGATAATGTCCATTACTTATGTCCAATTAGCTAAGTTTGCTAGCATGTGTAGTACACGTGTCCAAACGCTCGCGCAGATGCAGGCAAACTCGGACGAAAACTTCAAAAAGTTATATTACAAGTCGACTAAACTGGTCAAATTTAGTAGAGAATCAATCTTCAGGATGTTGTTATCATATATATCCAATAACGTTCCAACCGGAGCATTCCTTCATGTCTGTAGAAGTTTTGGAACGCATGGCGATATCATGAGGAATGCGGATGACCAAGAACTGGCAATCTGCCAGACCACTGACTCGAACACCTCCCATCCGGTCCCACATCACAGTATAGGCTTCATTCAGCATTCTACAGACTGCTGACATCTAGTGGAAGGTGTAGGAAGTGCAAACATATCCATATATTACAGGGAATTGAATAGGTGATGACTTTAACATCGACCAGTCTCAGAATTCTCACTTCCTGTTTGGATTTTTTCTCTGGTTTTTGCCTGCCATATGAGTTCTGTTATACTCACAGACATCATTCAAACAGTTTTAGAAACTTCAGAGTGTTTTCTATCCAATAGTAATAATAATATGCATATATTAGCATCTGGGACAGAGTAGGAGGCAGTTCACTATGGGCACGCATTTCATCCAAAAGTGAAAATGCTGCCCTCTATATCAAAGACGTTAACTGATCGGCAGCGCTCCATCAGTGCCAGGAGCTTCACATCGTGGTCGTGTTCTGCTTCTTTGTCTGTATCACCACAGCCTATGATCAGGACATCATCGGCGATGGGTTCAATGCCCTTGAGCCCAGCCAGTATCTCGTGCTGCTTGCGTTGTTATGCCTCAGGGGCCACTGAGACACCAAATGGGAGCTTGAGCTAGCAAATCAATTCATCTTTCAATCCCCCGTATTCACAAGTAGCGGATTTTTCTCTCAAACGGGTTACAAAGTTGTGTACGGACTCACCCTCTTCCTGTTTGCAGCTTCCGAAAACGAACCGCTCGTAAATGACGTTTCTGGCGGGTTTGAAGTCATTCTCAAATGCATCCAATATTGCCTTTGCATCACACTGTTGACGTGCTGTGAGGGTGAGATTGTGCCGGTAGATATGCCTGCATTCGCTGCCCATTAAACTCCGCTTGTACCTTGTTGGGTTTCTCATGTAGACCGGTCGCCAGCGCATAGTCCTCGAATTCATCCCTGAAGTTGTCCCAATTAGTATTCCAGTCCCCTGTGAGAACATGGGAGTTGGTGGCGGAATGTTCGCTGCCATAGCGATGGAATAGGAGATCTCTTTGCCTTCAGCCATCGAGGTAGGTAGTGATGCTAGCTAGCCAGCTAACAACGAGTTGATCAGTGTTGTGACTAGGAAACGGCGTGTGTTCGCATATGGAACGTAACTGCGCCTATACTGTACTTAGCAAAAATAACAAACGTGTGGTTTTCAAGCCACTCTGATACCATGTTTCAGTATGATATGTTGGATAAAGGAATAAAGACAGACACCAATGTCAAGTTCAATAGCCTTGTTGAAGCATTGTACAAATCCCGACACGCGGAGTCCGGGGAACAGTCCGGCTAGTCGATTACCTATCAACTAGACTCCGTAACAGTGTTGATAGTCATAGCCAGCTAGCTAACATAGCATCCCTCTGTTTGAGCACAGTGTTTCAGTAGGCTAAACTAGTCAGCTGCATTTTTCAGCTAAGAATCTGAATGTAAAAAAAAAATTCTATTTCTCTCTTGCTTCTCCTTCATTTTGTAATACATTAATTTGTTCAAAACTGTTCAACTATTGTCTTTCTCTCTCTTTGAGTCAACTACTCACCACATTTTATGCAGTGCAGTGCTAGCTAGCTGTATCGTATGCATTCAGTACTAGATTAATTCTCTGATCCTTAGATTGGGTGGACAACATGTCCGTTCATGCTACAAGAGCTCTGATAGGTTGGAGGACGTCCTCCAGATGTTGTCATAATTACTGTGTAAGTCTTTGGAAAGGGGATGAGAACCATGAGCCTCCTAGGTTTTGTATTGAAGTCAATGTACCCAGAGGAGGACGGAAGCTAGCTGTCCTCGAGCTGCACCAAGGTGCTACCCTCCAGAGTGCTGTTGAGGCTAATGTAGACCTTCTTTGCAAACTAGTGTTTTAATCTATTATTTAGTGACATGTGATTTATATTTAATATACTAGTTTTATCTAAAAAAGATAACTTTTAAAATGTTTCACCATTTAAATTTCTATGAAATTCACCAAGGAGGATGGTCCTCCCCTTCCTCCTCTGAGGAGCATCCACTGTTTCCATCAGATTCAAACAGTTTCCATCAGGGACGGAGAAGGCTGAAGTTGTGTAACTATTGACACCTCAGGGAGAGGATGAGGTTATATCTGGATGACTGCTAAACAAATCCCCCGGGAAACAACACACACACACACACACACACACACACACACACACACACACACACACACACACACGGGGTGGTGGGCTACAGCTCACTGCTAACCAAATACACCTCACCTTAACCTCCCCATCTTTGGCTAATAGAGGGTTGTGTTCATAAGGCACCAAACGGAAGAAAACAGATTGAACCAAGGAGTGAGGGACTATCTGATCTTATCCAATCACAAACACACATTTTTGTTTTCAGTTGCAAAAAGTTGCTACATCTTTTATGTTGTGTTCCCTAATGAACATGACCCAGGTTTGCATGTTTGCCAGACAGAGAGAGAGAAAAGAGAGTAAGAAGAATCCATCACGCACACTGAGACAGAGGAGAGGAGCGAGGGATTCAGCAAAGGACAGGATAGCCTTGTCAATACAGGTATGTTAATTTTATGTTCGGATATACTCTTTTATAATTCTAAACCTTGGCTAATACTACAATAAAGAATGATGATTATATACAAGTAAAGAAAATGGGATATTATCACATTAATGAAAGGTTATAGTTGTTGTGGTATGGAAATGCTGAAATGGAAAAGAATAGTATATCCACATCCTACAGCAAATTGCAGGTGTTGGATATCCAGAAATAGATCATATTAACTGATAATTAAAAGGGGGAAATGTTTAATGTTATTAATTCATATTGACTGATGAATATGTTGCTACACCTCAGATCCATGGAGTGGAGTAGGAGAGCTGTCCCTGTCTCTGGTGAGAACTAAATACCTACAAGGTTTAGGGTCTATTCTATTTCAGTTCCTGTCAAATCAGAATGTAAACCACATTCCAATTAACCTGTTAAAATCTGAGAGATTCTTATGACATTGTCAGCAGTAAGATTTTAGTTCCATTTCCAAAAAGACAAGGCCTGTAGGTTTCAAATGATGTGTGACTTTCTATTTTCATGTACAGAGTCCAAAACAACCACTCAGAGTTTAACAATTAATTTGAATTTCAGTGTACCTCCTGAATTTACAGAAATTGAATTGACCCCAACCCTTCCATCTAAAAGTCAGAGCTCTCTAATGATCAGCATTACCCTATAACACGTTACACAACTTGTCATATACTGCATTCACATGAATATGATTAATTATGACTAATCATTCATATGCTTATTGTGGCTTTTCAGGGATTTTCCTACTCTTTCTGAGGGTCACCGTGCAAATAGGTAAATGCATTTTTAATAAAGCAGACAGACAGACAGACAGACAGAAAAACAATCACACAAAAAAGACAGACAGACAAAACAAACAATCTAAATCAATGAATGAAGTATCAGTATTGGCCACAGTGACAGAAGCAATACATTAAAAAATAAAAACATGAATGAATAAGTACATAAATCAACTAATCAATGCATGAAATACAAGTATTGGCCGCTGTGACAAAAGCTAGGCCTAGTAATAACTTTAATTCGTTAAAGTCACTTAACCCTAAACCTCAACTAAGTATTGTAATAAATATTGTGGAAATTGAGCAAGTTGAGATGACTACGCTGCTTGGAGTAACACTAGATTGTAAACTGTCATGGTCAAAACATATTGATGCAGTAGTAGCTAAGATGGGAAGAAGTCTGTCTATAATAAAGCGATGTTCTGCCTTCTTAACAACACTATCAACAAGGCAGGTCCTACAGGCCCTAGTTTTGTTGCACCTTGACTACTGTTCAGTCGTGTGTTCAGGTGCCACAAAAGGACTTAGGAAAATTGCAATTGGCTCAGAACAGGGCAGCACGGCTGGCCCTTGGATGTTCACAAAGAGCTAATATTAATAATATGCATGTCAATCTCTCCTGGCTGAAAGTGGAGGAGAGATTGACTTCATCACTACTTTTATTTATGAGAGGTATTGACATGTTGAATGCACCGAGCTGTCTGTCTAAACTACTGGCACACAGCATGGACAACCATGCATGCCGCAAGACCAGAACAGACTATGGGAGGCACACAGTACTACATAGAGCCATGACTACATGGAACTCTATTCCACATCAAGTAACTGACACAAGCAGTAAAATTAGGTTTAAAAAACAGATTAAAAAAACACCTTATGGAACCGCAGGGACTGTGAAGCCACATTAACATTGGCACAGACACATGCATACACACACACACACATGAACGATAACATACGCACTATAGATACACATGGATTTAGTACTGTAGATATGTGGTAGTGGTGGAGTAGGGGCACACAGTGCCTGAGGGCACACAGTGTGTTGTGAAATATTTGAATGTATTGTAATGTTTTAAAATTGTATAACTGCCTTAATTTTGCTGGACCCCAGGAATAGTAGCTGCTGCCTTGGCAGCAGCTAATGGGGATTCATAATAAATACAAATACAAAGTGTCCAATTAAAGGTAACTATTTAAATTTAATACAAGTTGGTGCAGGTGTGTGTTTACAGGGGGATGGGGATGTGTATATCTGAGGTGTATTCACTACGAACCAAACTGAACAAATTGAACAAAATGGAGATTGACTAAACTGAACTAACCTGCAAAACGTTTTCAGTTGCAAAACGTATTGCTACGGTGTGCACTAATGCATAAACCTGTGTATTATATCTGTCTCTGTCACTCAAACAGACAACGTGGCATTGAGAGGAGTGGCTGCTCAGTCATCACAGTTTTCCGATCGCGATGCTCACTATGCAATCGATGGGTACAGAAACACAAACTATGGATCCTGCACCCACACTACACAGCAGACCAACCCCTGGTGGAGAGTGGACCTGCTGGATGTGTACAAAGTGACAGCTGTCACCATCACCAACAGAGATGAAGTTCCTGAGAGGCTTGATGGTGCTGAGATCCGTATCGGTAACTCACTGGAGAACAACGGCATCAACAACCCCAGGTGAGTAGTGAAATCGAAAAACAACATTGTACTCAAATCAAATTGTTTTTGTCACATGCGACAAATACAACATGTGTAGACCTGACAGAGAAATGCTTACTTACAAGCCCTTAACAAACAGTGCAGTTCCAGAAATAGTTATGAAAATGTTTAACTAAATTAAAAAAGTCTAAAATAAAAAGTAACACAGTAGAAATACATAAAAATAACAATGTTATATATACAGGGTTACTCAAGGTTACTCAAGGGGCACAGGTTAGTCGAGGTAATTTATTCATGTAGGTAAGGGTAAAGTGACTATGCATAGATGATAAGATGATAAACAGCGAGTAACAGCAGGGGGTCAATGTAAATAGTCGGGGTGTCCATTTGATTAATTGTTCAGCGGTCTATTAGCTTGGGGTAGAAGCTTTTGAGGAGCCTTTTGGACCTAGACTTGGCGCTCCAGTACTGCTTGCCGTTCGGTAGCAGAGAGAACAGTCTATGACTTGGGTAACTGAAGTCTGACAATTTTTTGGGGCCTTCCTTCCCCTGACACCACCTGGTATATAGGTCTTGGATGGCAGGAAGCTTGGCTCCAGTGATATATTGGGCTGTATAACTTTTTATTGATTTGGAGGCCCAATCTAAATAGTTTCAGTCTCCTGAGGAGAAAAGGTGTTGTCGTAGCCCTTCACAACTGTCTTGGCGTGTTTCGACCATGATAGTTTGTTGGTGATGTGGACACCAAGGAACTTGAAACTCTTGACCCGCTCCAATTCAGCCCCGTCGAATTAAATGGAGGCCTGTTTTGCCCTCCTTTTCCTGTAGTCCACGATCATCTCCTTTGTCTTGCTTACATTGAGGGAGAGGTTGTTGGCCTGGCACCACACTGACAGGTCTTTGACCTCCTCCCTAAAGGCTGTCTCATCGTTGTCGGTGATCAGGCCTACCACTGTTGTGTCATCAGCAAACTTAATGATGGTGTTGGAGTTGTGCTTGGCCACGCAGTCTTGGGTGAACAGGGAGTACAGGAGGGGACTAAGTGTGCATCCCTGAGGGGAACTGGTGTTGAGGATCAGCATGGCAGATGTGTTGTTGCCTACCCTTACTACCTGAGTGCGGCCTGTCAGGAAGTCCAGGATCTAGTTGTAGAGGGAGGTGTTTAGTCCCAGGGTCCTTAGCTTAGTGATGAGCTTTGTTGACACAATGGTGTTGAACACTGACCTGTTGTCAATGAATAGCATTCTCACATAGGTATTCCTTTTGTCCAGGTGGGAAAGGGCAGTATGATTTTCGATTGAGATTGCATAATCTGTGGATCTGTTGGGGCGGTATGCGAATTGCAGTGGGTCTAGGGTTTCCAGGGTGATGGTGTTGATGTGAGCCATGACCAGTCTTTCAAATCACTTCATGGCTACCAACGTGAGTGCTACAGAGCGGTAGTCATTTAGGCAGGTTACCTTCGCATTCTTGGGCACAGGGACTATGGTGGTCTGCTTGAAACGTGGGTATTACAGACTCGGTCAGGGAGAGGTTGAAAATGTCAGTGAAGACACTTGCCAGTTTGTCAGCGCATGCTCTGAGTACACGCCCTGGTAATCCATCTGGTCCAGCGTCCTTGTGAATGTTGACCTTTTTAAAGTTCTTGCTTACATTGGCTATGGAGAGTGTGATCACACAGTCGTCCAGAACAGCTGGTGCTCTCATGCATGCTTCAGTGTTGCTTGCCTCGAAGCGAGCATGAAAGGCATTTAGCTCATCTGGTAGGCTCGCGTCAATGGGCAGCTCGCAGCTGGGTTACACTTTGTATTCCGTAATAGTTTGCAAGCACCGCCACATTCGACGAACGTCAGAGACGGTAGTTCTGATTGATTGTAAAGTTTATGGGATTCAGTAAAAATAACAGTTATTCATTAAATGTGTTGCTATTTTCAGTAATACTTTTGTGAAGAAGTAGTTGAACTACAGCACTGTACAATAATCATATACTGTATCTTTCTCTCTCCCCACCCTCTCTCTCTCTCTCTCTCCCCCACCCTCTCTCTCTCTCCCTCTCCTCTCTCTCTCTCTCTTTCAGATGTGTTGTCATATCCCACATCCCAGCAAGCGAGACCTACACCTTCCAGTGTAATAAGATGGAGGGTCGCTATGTTGTTGTGGTCGTCCCTGACAGGAAGGAATATCTCACTCTGTGTGAGTTGGAAGTATACGGCACTCCTGCAGGTAATCATCTGTCACTGTCTTCACTCTTCACATCCATCACCAAGTCAAGTTTACATTACTTTTATATAGCAGAACATCAATGTTCTGGAAGTAGAAGTAATGTGCTTGCTGACAGGAACACTCTAGATTTCTGTCATATTCTTATTAATGTGACTTGCTTCTGCAGTCACACTTTTAATGTTGTATTTATGTCTTATATAGAGATTGTAATAATAACTGAACTCTTAACCTCCTATTTCAGACCCATAAACCCCTCTTTCCTCCACCCCTCCCACCACTAATATCACCTTTCTTCTCTATTCTCTTCTCCAACATCCACCCCTCTCCCCTCCACTCCCCCTCCTACCACTAATATCACCTCTCTTCTCCAACATCCACCCCTCTCCCCCTCCTACCACTATTATCTCCCCTCTTTTAAACATGTCAAATGTATACACTGTAAGATGATAAAGAATAACTTGTCATTTCTATATTAAAACATTATTCTCTATGTCCCGGTAGTAAATGTAGCATTGAAAGGAGTGGCCAGTCAATCATCACTGAATGGTTATGGCAATGCTCATAATGCCATTGATGGGAACAGAGAATCAGACTATTACAAAAGATCCTGCACCCACACTGCACAGGAGACCAACCCCTGGTGGAGAGTGGACCTGCTGGATGTGTACAGAGTGACAGCTGTCAGCATCACAAACAGAGGAGATGATGTTCCTAATAGACTTGATGGTGCTGAGATCCGCATCGGTAACTCACTGGAGAACAACGGCATCAACAACCCCAGGTGGAGAGGGGCGCTAGAGAGCGTGCTATGGAGTAGACGTGCATTGCTAGAGCTCCGCTCAATTTTGAAACAAATTAATATTTATCTTAACCTCTCACAACCTATAACTTCAAACAAATATGACAAAAGGAAAAGGCAACAAAAAAGGGGGCGCTAAACAAGATAATTGGAATGAGATAGACAACGAACCAATTTCAACGTCGCCGACCCACGAGGAGCTAGCTGAAGAGGCTAGCTTCCAAGAGTTCCCCACAGATCCTACTCAAAGGGACATACTGGCTGCCATAAACGCACTAAGCAAGAAGGTGGACACAAGGTTGGCTGATATCTCAAAGAGTATTGGGACTTTGGCCGAAACTGTGAAGGCAACTAAGGGAAGGGTGCACGAGGTTGAGCAGACGACAATCGATCACGAGGCCAGGCTACAGGACATAGAGAAACAGTGCGCAACGTTCAAAAATGACAACAAAACCCTGAAGGCCCGACTGGAAATGCTCGAGTCGCATTCAAGACGCCAGAACATCCGAATATGTGGGATCCAGGAGGACACTGAGAAAGGGAAACCCACTGAATTTGTCTCGGAGCTGATACCGGCATTGCTGGGGAGTGAACACTTCAAAACGGCCATCCTGATCGACCGCGCACACAGAGCACAGGCAACGAAGCCGGCCAAGGGCGGGCCACCAAGGCCATTCATTGTAAGGCTGCACTATCCCCACACCAGGGATCTCATCCTCAAGCTGGCTAGTCAAAAGTTCCCCCTTAACTACAACGGAGCCAGGGTGTCTTTCTACCCAGATCTTACCTTGGAGGTGAGGAACCAACGGAAAGAGTATGATGAGGTACGCAACAAATGCAGGGCGGCCAACATCCGATATGGATTCCTCTTCCCAGCCCGGTTTAAGGTGACAGTCGAGGGATCAACACGTACGTTTGACAACGCAAAAGAGGCCGATCTGTTCTTGACAAGCAAGCTCCCCGGCTGAGGATACAGAACGGCTGTGCCAGCAGGCTAAATGGCCAAATACAGGCCAGGAATGTGTGTGAATTGAATTTCCGGCCTATGTCTTTTCGATCAGAAGATCAGAAATTGGGACTTATATGATAGGTGAGATGTTGTGGCTAATATAGCATTGTTTGGCATGTCATGTTTTAACGCCACTCACCCCCTAACGTGAGAGTTAAGTTAAGTGTTATTTAATATTAGTTTATATGCGGAGCATCTATAGACGACGAGTTAGTTCAAGCTTTATGTCTAGACACCCTAAGGTTTGTGTGTTAGTCAAGGAGCGCTTCGTTTGGGGAAGTCACTCAGTAAAGGGACGGGTGGAGGGACGGGAGGGGGGATGGGGTCTGTGTTTTATGTTCACGTTTATTAGTACAGGTGGCATGACAAGCTCCCGCACGGCGGGACGTTTTTCTTCAGGGTTTTGTTTGACAGCAGCAATTTGCTTTAAAATAAGAAATGCCACATAGTGACCGAGCACAGAGTAGACCAGGTGGAATAAAGATAGTCAGCTGGAACTGTAATGGATTAGGGCATGTCGTGAAACGAGCTAAGGTTTTTTCTCATCTTAAATCACTGGGTGCTGACATAGTGCTTCTTCAAGAAACTCATATTAAACGCTCCGCGCAGGCCAAGCTACGAGTCGGCTGGATCGGTCAGATATACCAGTCTAACTTTGATGCAAAAGCGAGAGGGGTAGCAATCCTGATAAGGAAAAACATTCCTTTTGTTTACTCAACCTCGATTTCAGATCCTAATGGTCGGTATATTATTGTGGCTGGTACACTGAATTCAAAACCAATAACCTTGGTCAATTTATATGGACCCAACTTCGATGATCCATTATTTTTTCAAAGGGTATTTAAGGCCATACCAAATATCTCGGATACAAGTGTTATTGTTGGAGGTGACTTTAACTGTACGTTAGATCCTCTTTTAGATAAACAGCTATCAAGGTCACTTCAACAATCAAATGCCGGGGGGGCGCTAGAGAGCGTGCTATGGAGTAGACGTGCATTGCTAGAGCTCCGCTCAATTTTGAAACAATTAATATTTATCTTAACCTCTCACAACCTATAACTTCAAACAAATATGAAAAAAGGAAAAGGCAACAAAAAAGGGGGCGCTAAACAAGATAATTGGAATGAGATAGACAACGAACCAATTTCAACGTCGCCGACCCACGAGGAGCTAGCTGAAGAGGCTAGCTTCCAAGAGTTCCCCACAGAACCTACTCAAAGTGACATACTGGCTGCCATAAACGCACTAAGCAAGAAGGTGGACACAAGGTTGGCTGATATCTCAAAGAGTATTGGGACTTTGGCCGAAACTGTGAAGGCAACTAAGGGAAGGGTGCACGAGGTTGAGCAGACGACAATCGATCACGAGGCCAGGCTACAAGACATAGAGAAACAGTGCGCAACGTTCAAAAATGACAACAAAACCCTGAAGGCCCGACTGGAAATGCTCGAGTCGCATTCAAGACGCCAGAACATCCGAATATGTGGGATCCAGGAGGACACTGAGAAAGGGAAACCCACTGAATTTGTCTCGGAGCTGATACCGGCATTGCTGGGGAGTGAACACTTCAAAACGGCCATCCTGATCGACCGCGCACACAGAGCACAGGCAACGAAGCCGGCCAAGGGCGGGCCACCAAGGCCATTCATTGTAAGGCTGCACTATCCCCACACCAGGGATCTCATCCTCAAGCTGGCTAGTCAAAAGTTCCCCCTTAACTACAACGGAGCCAGGGTGTCTTTCTACCCAGATCTTACCTTGGAGGTGAGGAACCAACGGAAAGAGTATGATGAGGTACGCAACAAATGCAGGGCGGCCAACATCCGATATGGATTCCTCTTCCCAGCCCGGTTTAAGGTGACAGTCGAGGGATCAACACGTACGTTTGACAACGCAAAAGAGGCCGATCTGTTCTTGACAAGCAAGCTCCCCGGCTGAGGATACCGAACGGCTGTGCCAGCAGGCTAAATGGCCAAATACAGGCCAGGAATGTGTGTGAATTGAATTTCCGGCCTATGTCTTTTCGATCAGAAGATCAGAAATTGGGACTTATATGATAGGTGAGATGTTGTGGCTAATATAGCATTGTTTGGCATGTCATGTTTTAACGCCACTCACCCCCTAACGTGAGAGTTAAGTTAAGTGTTATTTAATATTAGTTTATATGCGGAGCATCTATAGACGACGAGTTAGTTCAAGCTTTATGTCTAGACACCCTAAGGTTTGTGTGTTAGTCAAGGAGCGCTTCGTTTGGGGAAGTCACTCAGTAAAGGGACGGGTGGAGGGACGGGAGGGGGGATGGGGTCTGTGTTTTATGTTCACGTTTATTAGTACAGGTGGCATGACAAGCTCCCGCACGGCGGGACGTTTTTCTTCAGGGTTTTGTTTGACAGCAGCAATTTGCTTTAAAATAAGAAATGCCACATAGTGACCGAGCACAGAGTAGACCAGGTGGAATAAAGATAGTCAGCTGGAACTGTAATGGATTAGGGCATGTCGTGAAACGAGCTAAGGTTTTTTCTCATCTTAAATCACTGGGTGCTGACATAGTGCTTCTTCAAGAAACTCATATTAAACGCTCCGCGCAGGCCAAGCTACGAGTCGGCTGGATCGGTCAGATATACCAGTCTAACTTTGATGCAAAAGCGAGAGGGGTAGCAATCCTGATAAGGAAAAACATTCCTTTTGTTTACTCAACCTCGATTTCAGATCCTAATGGTCGGTATATTATTGTGGCTGGTACACTGAATTCAAAACCAATAACCTTGGTCAATTTATATGGACCCAACTTCGATGATCCATTATTTTTTCAAAGGGTATTTAAGGCCATACCAAATATCTCGGATACAAGTGTTATTGTTGGAGGTGACTTTAACTGTACGTTAGATCCTCTTTTAGATAAACAGCTATCAAGGTCACTTCAACAATCAAATGCCAGTGTCTGTCTAAATACATTGATGACAAACCTTAACATTGTCGATATTTGGAGACTGACGCACCCAACAGACAGGGATTATTCTTTCTTTTCATCAGTTCATAAATCATATTCCAGAATTGACTATTTTTTGTTGGACTCCAAACTAATTTCAGCAGCTGAGTCGGTTACCTATCACCCCATTCTAATTACGGACCACTCTCCTCTGTCCATGGTGCTGAAACTCGACAATATGTCGACAGGTCGGCGATCGTGGCGCTTAGACGCATACCTGTTGAAAGATGAGGCTTTTTGTCAGTATTTGAAGGAGCAGATTGCCTTTTTCCTCAGTACTAACGACACGGGGGATGTTGACGACTCCACCCTTTGGGAATCTCTAAAGGCGGTGATTAGAGGTTACATTATTTCTTATACATCAGAGAGGAAGAAACGTGCCAATACTAGGCTGAGAGAAATTGAAAGAGAGTTAGGGGAACAGGAGAACGTTTTTAGGACAAATTCCTCGTATACAGTCCTTGAGAAGATCACAAAGTTAAAGTATGAATACAATACCATCCTTTCGAAACGGGTGGGCTCTTTACTTGCTAGAACGCAACAAAGTTATTTTGAACTGGGGGACAAACCACATAAATTATTAGCAAGACAGCTAAGGCAGGTACAAGCATCTAGAGCTATTCACAAAATAAAAGACAAGAAGGGTAAAATAGTAACAGATCCGCAGGACATTAATAAATGCTTTGCGCAGTTTTACTCAGAGCTATACCAATCAAAATGCGATGCTACTGATCCACAAACTATGGAACGCTTTCTCGCTGAATGTGAACTTCCTAAACTAGACAGGGGGGCAGCTGCCGCACTCGATGCAGGGATAACCTTAGATGAAATTAACACAGCGATAGCACAATTTCCAAACAGCAAGGCCCCTGGGCCCGATGGATATGTAATAGAATTCTATAAGAAGTACTGCGCTAGTCTATCTCCACTTATGCTGCGAATGTTTCAACAATCCAAAGAAAATACCAAACTCCCGCAAACACTGTATGAGGCTACAATAGCCCTGATCTTGAAAAAAGATAGAGATTCCATGGAGATGTCGTCGTATCGCCCCGTGTCGTTACTCCCCATAGAAAACAAGGTGTTGACAAAGATATTGGCAAACCGATTGAAAAAATATATTTCCGACATCATACACCCTGACCAGACAGGTTTTATCCCGGGCCGACATATATACTACAATTTGAGACGCCTTTTCAACGTAATGTATCATGATCATAAAGTTGAGGCAGTGGTAATAGCTCTTGATGCAGAGAAGGCGTTTGATCAGATTGAGTGGAAGTATATGATGTCGGTTCTGGAGCATTTCGGATTTGGAAAGGAATTTATTAATTGGATAAGAATTATTTATGCACACCCAATGGCGTCCGTTGTGACCAATCAGGAAATGTCGCAGTCATTCCGCCTGTTCAAGGGGTGCCGACAGGGGTGCCCTATTTCGCCTGCTCTCTTCGCTATAGCCATGGAACCCCTTGCTACTCGCATTCGGGCATGTGCCGATATAGCTTCTGTTAAAATAAAAGACACACAGCACAAAATTTCCCTATATGCAGACGATGTTCTTTTGTTTTTGTCTAAGCCTAAAACTTCTATTCCACCATTACTTAACTTGATAAACACATTCGGCTCCTTCTCTGGCTACAAGATAAACTGGCAAAAAAGTGAGTTGATGCCAATATCACGGCCTGTGGATATGCAATTTCTGCAATCTACCCCGTTTAGAACAGTGAGGGACAAGTTCACAAGCCTTGGCATTGTAGTGACAAGAGACCTTGACCAGCTATTGAAAGTGAATTGGGACATGAAAATATATCAGCTTAAACAAAATATAGATTTCTGGAAAACTCTGCCTATTTCCTTGGTTGGTCGTATAAACGCTATTAAAATGGTTGTCCTACCCAGGTTTCTTTACCTCTTCCAATGTCTACCCAATTTCATACCACAAAGCTATTTTAAGAAACTGGATTCAATAGTAACTCCATTTTTATGGGATAACAAGGCAGCCAGAATTTCAAAGAAGCATTTATGCAAGTACAAGATAGAGGGGGGCTTTGGCCTTCCTCACTTCAAACTGTATTATTGGGCTGCTAATCTGAACATTGTGTCTTTCTGGAGGGAAAGTTTACCTGCGATGAGACAGAAGGATATGCCTTCATGGCTTTTGATCGAGCAGGCCTCCTGTCAACGTTCCTCACTCCCTGCACTTGTTAATAGCCCATCATATGTGAAAAAACCCACTTATGACTCCAATCCAGTCATTTGTCATACGCTTAGGATCTGGAAACAGATTAGGGATTTTCTTAACATACCCACTGTTTACATAGACAGCCCGATTAGCCTGAATCATGCTTTCCACCCTGCATTGGATGATGTGGTGTTTTCACAGTGGAGGGAGAAGGGGCTCACAACAATTGGTAATTTATACATAGATGGTCAGTTAGCTTCATTTCAACAATTACAGGCAAAGTTCAACATGCCAACAACACATTTTTTCAGATACCTCCAAATCAGGAATTTCTTAAGGACACATATCCCACAGTATGGCATTAAGCCCAATAGTCCTACATTAGATAGCTTGATACTTGTCAAACCCCATTCAAAAGGGTCGGTCTCTAGACTGTATGATGTGCTACAGGCCCACATAGAGGTATCCACAGACACCATTAAAAGGGCTTGGGAACAAGAACTTGGTTCAGAAATCTCAAATGAGGACTGGATAGAAGCTCTCAGGAATATAAACCACAGTTCAGTGAATGCCAGACACAACCTGGTACAGTTTAAGGTGATACACAGGTTACACTACTCAAAAGTAAAACTGCATAAAATATTCCCGGACACCTCACCACTGTGTGAGAGGTGCAAGCAGGATGAGGGGACGTTGACCCACTTATTCTGGACATGCCCTAAATTACATGCTTACTGGGCTCTCATTTTTGATTACTTATCTAAGGCCTTTGATAGAGTTCTAGCCCCAGACCCATTGATCGCTCTGTTTGGTACAGTTGATGGGAATAACCAGGAAGGGAAAGCTGTCTCTCTGTGTACTCTATTAGCCAAAAGGCTCATATTGCAATTTTGGAAATTGGAGACTGTACCTACCTTTGAAATGTGGTTACGGGATTTAGGGAATGTAATACATATGGAAAAGATTCGATACAACACCTCCAATAGAAGTCCATTGTTTTACAAAATATGGCAGCCGATACTGGATAAATGGTCTAGCCCCGCTTCATAACTGGGCTGACGATCTGCTGCTACTCTGTGCTGTACTCCACTCAATATTTATTTTTGGCTGAACTACACTGCTTGTAATGACTATATGCTGTCTTCTTATACATGTACCACCTAATAGGATTTTGTTTTATTTTGTGTATGTGTGAGTTAACTTTTGTTTTGTCCTCTAAACTGGCCATCCCATTCAACAGTACAATGAATGTCATTGTTTGTATTGCTGTCTTTTTTACTTTATTTTTATTGGAAAATAATAAACATATTATAAAAATAAAAAAAACAACCCCAGGTGAGTAGTGAAATAGAATAAATAACATTATACTGTAATCTGATTGATTGTAACATTTGTGATTTAAAAAAAACTGTTATTCATGAAATATGTTAATATGTTCAGTCTTCCGGTAGTGAAGAGGCATTTTCACTATTGCAACACACTGTACTCCCTCCACCCCCTTTCTCTTTCTCTCTCTACCCCACCACCCACGTTCCCCCTACCCCCTCTCTCCCCCCCCCACTCCGCCTCACTCTCTCGACGCACTCCCCTCTCTCCATCAACACCCCAACCCCTGTCCCCCCACCTCTCTCTCCCTCCACCCCCCTCGCTCTCTCCCACAACCCCCCACTCTCTTTCTCCCCCCACTCCCTCTTTCATCTCACCCCTCTCTCCCACCACCCTTATCTCTCTCTCTACCCCCACCACATCTCACTTTATCCCCCCACCTCCTTCTCTTCCTCCCACCATCTCTCTCTCTCTTTCAGATGTGTTGTCATAGGTACTTCTTTCCTGGTACATTTATTTATTCTGTCAGAGAAGGTATTCCGAATAATAACTTTAATGAACATACTTATTTTCGTATCGGACTTCGGTTTAGTGGAGATTAAACCTTTTTCCCCGCAATTCATGTTTTGTTATATTGAATGTTATTTTGTGACTATGTGGGAGACATTTTCACAATGCTAATTAGTACAAATCAGTGTAATTTACGCATTGCTCAGCTTACTAAACTTTAGTAAAACAATCACCTTTTTGTACAGCGCATTGTTAAAGAAATATATTAAATAAAATCATACTGTCAAGTCCTAATGAGTTGTGGTATTCCCGGTATATTACACAGATTTGAACTATTGTGCACCATAAAAAATATCAGCAAATGTATTTCAGCCTCCAAGTCAAAGAGAACGGTGGTGAGGATGAAGATCCAATCAGATGCTGATCTGACAAACCAGGCAGTCGGTGACCAGCTACTACAGCAGGTGAGATAGAGGGAGAGGGAAAGGGGGAGGGAGAGAGACAGACAGAGAGAGAAAGACAGAGAGAGAGAGAGAGAGAGAGAGAGACAGAGAGACAGAAAGAGAGACAGAGAGACACAGAGAGACAGACACAGAGACACACAGAGACAGACACACAGAGAGAGAGAGACAGAGAGACAGAAAGAGAGAGAAAAAGAGAGAGAGACAGAAAGAGAGACAGAGATAGAGAGCCAGAAAGAGAGAGTGAGCGAGAGAGAAAATAATCTAACAATTTAACCTAAAAGCTTGTGCTTTATTCTAGCTGCATGTAGAGCTCGTGAAGCAGGGGGTGTCTGACTTTCAACTGCGCTGGAGGACTCAGCCAGATGGACAGATTTTCCACCGTGAGGAAGAAGAGAAGGAGTGTGGACCCTCACAGACAGGTAACAACAAGGAGCATATTAAAGACTGTTTTCCTTATTGCAACAGACAGGCAATGAAGGCATTGTGCTTTTATCAGAGTTGGGGTCTATTCCATTTCAGGAAATAAACTTTATTTTATTTATTCTAATTTCAATATACCTTAATGTGTTTCAATTATGAAAATGTGGAAGTGGAATTTCAGTTTACTTCCTGATTTGACTGAATTGAAATGTAATCAACCCTAACTCTGAGTTTTATTATCTTATTCCCAAGTTGTTTTTGTAAGAAGAGAACGTGTTAGCGAGTGATAACTAAATTAGTACATGAAAGAGTTTCCTGTATGTAATTTCTCTTCCAGGTGTCTGTGGAACTGAAGGGGGCTAGCCTGGTGAGAGACTCCAATGAGACACAATAGTCTTAAGATTGGACTGTATTGATGACAATCTACCAACCGTAAAACTTTAATTAAACCCAGTCTCAAATAGCTGCCTGTCCTTTTTAATAGCTAGGCAACAACACATTTCAGTAACTAAACGCCTGTTTCAAATAAACTCAGGGTCTAAATCAAATCAAATCTAATGTTATTTGTCACCTACACATGATTAGCAGATGTTAATGCGAGAGTAGCGAAATGTTTGTGTTTCTAGTTCCGACAGTGCAGTACTAACCAACGAGTAATCTAACAATCCCCAACAACTACCTAATACACACAAATCTAAAGGGGTGAATGAGAATATGTACAGTACATGTAAGTATATGGATGAACGATGGCCGAGCGGCATAGACAAGATGCAATACATGGTATAAAATACAGTATGTACATGTGATGTTTTTTTATTTTTTATTTTACTAGGAAAGTCAGTTAAGAACAAATTCTTATTTTCAATGACGGCCTAGGAACAGTGGGTTAACTGCCTCGTTCAGGGGCAGAACGACAGATTTTGACCTTGTCAGCTCGGGGATTCGATCTTGCAACCTTTCGGTTACTTGTCCAACGCTCTAACCACTAGGCTACCTGCTGCATAATATGAGTAATGTAAGATATAGAAACATTATTAAAGTGACATTATTTAGAGTGCATTGTATAAAGTGACTAGTGATTAATGAATTGTTTACCAGGTTACCATGAATTGTTTACCAGGTTTAATGTTTGATTTGTCACATTAAATCATTCAGTAATGACTCTAAAATATTGTCAATCTTCTGTTTTTATTGCCAGTAAGAAACTGCTAGCCATTGGCTGCTAACAATTGAGAACTGCTAGGTATAAACTGGCAAGCCCAAAAACACTCAACAACTTCGGGAGTACAAACCCTAAGAAATGGGCAAGAACTGACGAACACATGTACTCGCTGTTTGTTTGTTACCTATGCATAGTCACTTTGGGCTTGCCAGTTTATACCTAGCAGCCCCACCTACATGTACAGATTACCTCAACTAGCCTGTACTCCCGCACACTGACTCGGTACCAGTGCCCCCTGTATATAACCTCGTTATTGTGTTTCTTTTTATTACTACTTTTTATTTTAGCCTACTTGGTAAATATTTTCTTCTTCTTGAACTGCACTGTTGGTTAAGGGCTTGTAAGTAAGCATGTCACGGTAAAGTCTACACTTGTTGTATTCGGCACATGTGGGAAATAAAGTTTGATTTCATTATCCTGTTAAGGATTTTTTTTATGGGGGCATTCTAAGACAGACACGTAACACAGTGTGTAAATGATAAAACATTAGTGCAGATAAAAAGGTTAAATGCTGGAAGTGAATGCTGGAATTAAACAACTAACTATGCTAATTAGTAAAAGCTGTGTGCATTAAAGAAATAGAAGCCTGTATCTAATATGCAACTGTTCTGTTCAGTGATTTAAGCACATGAACCCTGGGGCTATTAATTTAAGTTTTACTGTATTTAAATTAGGGCTGGGCGGTATACCGTATTTTATTATATACCGGTATTGATGCAGGGACTGGTTTGTGTTTTTACTTTACCTTCTATACCAATATTTGAATGTTTGGTTTGTTAAATGTGATACGCCATGTGTAATGTCAATTTGTATAGTTTACTTCTATACTTCTCTACTTGAGTCATCACTCTCCGGCACTTTCTCTCGGTGCCACTTTCCACACAGACCTAGCCACACCCCCTGTCACTCAAGGAGCACATTTGATGTTCCTCAACCACGAGACACATGCGTTCAGTCTGCATGGTCAATGTAGCACATGCAACAATGCTGCTTTCACTTTGCTTCTTAATATAAATCCACTAGCGTTCTATAATGACACTATTAGTTTGTGTTTCATACATCAGCAAACGGCTAGTTTGTCTTTTATTAGCAAGTTGCCCTAAATCTTGTGAGACGCTAATTGTTTGCCGCTAATGATAATAGCCAGCTAGCTAATAAATGTACTGAGTAAGAGCAAACATAGCTAGCTAATACAGCCTGATAATACCAGTGATGGTGTGGACCTAAATCAACATGTTGTTTGTGCAACAGTATCTTCTACATCAAAGAGGAATATGCAAAGCAAGAATATGTTAGCTACATGAAGTAGCTAAGAGAAAACATGCAATGTAGCCAAAGCTTATAGGGTCCCCTAGGAAACACTTATCAACACTTTAGTTGTTACCCTGTCACAATAACTCCTCCCTGGCATTTTAGTTCGTTGTCATCTCAAACAACACTGTATTCAAAGTGCCCACTATTATATTCTAACTATAGAATTAGAATAGTCATTATATTTCCATGATTCTAAAAGTTTTGCTCTAATTCGCAAGTCAAATCGCAATTGCAACATTTGTTTTAAAAAAAATCCTTGATTATTTGCCCATATTGTGCAGCTCTACATGGCAGTGTGGAAATTGTCTCAATTGAGCAGTGGTGTAAAGTACTTAAGTAGTACTTGAAAGTATTTTTACTTGAGTCATTTTATTTTGGTATCTACTTTACTTGACTATTTTTATTTTTGTCAAATTTTACTTTTACTTTACTACATTCCTAAAGAAAATACTGTACTTTTTACTCCATACATTTTCCCTGCCACCTACAATTTCTCGTTACATTTTGAATGCTTAGCAGGACAGGAAAATGGTCAAATTCACGCACTTATCAAGAGAACATCCCTGGTCATCTACTGCCTCTGATCTGGAGGACTCACTAAACACAAATGCTTTGATTGTAAATTATGTCTGAGTGTTGGAGTGTGCCCCTGGCTATCTGTAAAAAAAAAAAAAAAAAAAAAGTGCTATCTGGTTTGCTTAATATAAGGAATTTGAAATGATTTATACTTTTACTTTTGATGCTAAAGTACATTTGATCAATTACATTTACTTTTGACAGAGTATAATTAAAACCAAATACCTTTAGACTTTTACTCAAGTAGTATTTTACTGGGTGTCTTTCACTTTTACTTGAGTCATTTTCTATTAACCTATCTTTACTTTTACTCAAGTATGACAATTGGGTACTTTTTCCACCACTGCAATTGAGTGCAGGAAATGCAGAAATCATAAAAGTGCTGAAATGTGTTTTGGTTGAAGTTGAATTGAACAGTATAAAACAATCAGAATGGAGAAAGACTAATTGAAATCACTTAGAATGT